>NW_022111341.1:904381-914129 GCF_000313985.2 Echinops telfairi | reverse complement strand
AAAGAACTGCCAGAATTTTTTCCCAAATGACCTATACCATTTTTATATCTCTACCAAAATTGTCTGGGAGCTCAGATTTCTCCAGAATCTCATCAACACGTGTTAATACCTAAATCTTTATTGTAGTCATCTATCATGAATCAATTGTGTCCCCTCAGAGTATGTGTCCACATCTGGCTCTCGCTTTCACAGCCCTTCCAGTCTGTGAGCTCCAGAGAGGCAGCACCGAGGCAGGCAGAGCTGGGAGGTCCTGGGCGACCCTGTGTCTCCAAGGCGAACTGTCGTCCGGGCAAAGGAGAGCTGAAGAAGTTGAGAGGCAAAAGTGCATCATCTGCACTTTTTGTGCAAATGTGTCAGGAGGAACACCAGAAGTACTCGGATGTTTCTGTCAACTTCTCAGCATTTTCTAAGACGTCCTAGAAGAGGTTCAAGACCATGTCTGCTAAAGAGAAGGGGAAATTTGAGCATGGGCAGAAAAGGCCCCTTATGAAAGAGAACTCAAACCAGGTATCCCCCATCAAGAAAAGACAGAAAAAGAAGTCTAAGGACCCCCATGCACCCAAGAGATCGCCTTAGCCTTTTCTCATTCTCTTTTATCACCCCAAATTAAAGGCGAACACCCCAACCTCTCCATCAGTGATGTTGCAAAGAAGCTGGGAGAGATGTGGAATGATAGCCTGGCCAGCAACAAGCAGCCTTACGAGAAGGTAATCAACCTGAAGTGGAAATAGCAAAAGGATGGTGCTGTATACTGGGCTCAGGAAAGAAGGGCATCCTCAAGGCTGGGGTAAGAAAGGATAATGAGGAAGACAAAGATGATGATGAAGATGATGATGATAAGTTGGTTCTAGTGAAGTTCTTTTTTTGGGGGGGGTCTATAAAGCATTTAAGCCCATCTGCACATAACTCACTCTTTCTAAAGAAAAGGAAAAAACATTTCAATGTTAGGCTGTGTAAGATTTACTTTTAAACTATACAATGTATTTTTTTGTATAGTTCACACACTACTAAATTTGTCTTTAGATAGTCCCATCCCAGTGGTCTTTTGAATAGGCACTAAGGATGCCTGGTACAATGTAGGGATTGTAAACTGGCATGGGAAGTTAAAGCAGGTTCTTATTGGTGCACAGCACAGATTAGTTGTATACGGGGGTGGTTGCATTTTGTTTTACTGTTTCATCTTCAGTTGTTTCTGGCGCAGCTTATATGAAAAAAAATTGTTTTGTTAGATGAATATCAGTCTTGAATTGCAACAACAGAAGTTGCAGCTGTTGTGTTGGCATTCTGAATGCTTCGAAGTAAATGCAATTTTTTTTTTTTTAGAAACAACAAATATATGTAGTGTCAACTTGGCTAGACTATGATTCCCAGCACTGTGAAATCAACTTCATTTTGTGATGTGTTGTAAATTCTAACCTCTGCCTCTGGTTAATGAAGCAGGATTGGGTCACATTAACAAGGACTGGGTTGTAATTGTTACATTACTGTGGCAGGATTTGGGTGCGATCCCCTCTACTGTGGTCACAGCTGAATTAGATGTAAGGGGCCTTGTCCTGGGGTGTGGCCTGCATCACCTTTTACCTCTCAAGAGATCACGAGTGAGAAAGAAGTCCAGAGGAAAAACCTCGGTACCACAAAGAGAAGAGAGAAGAGAAAATAATGTCCATTGGACCTAGAGTTCAACAACGGAGAACCTCTTAGACCCCAGAGAAGATTGATACCAAGATGCATGGAGGACGCCAGGCCCACAGGTGTTGCAGGGAAACGAGGTCTTTGAGAAAGAGGAAGCCCTCCCCTGCAGCTGGCCCCCTCCATTTGGATTTCTAGCCTCCTACACTGGGAGAGAATGTTTCTGCTCATTGACTCCTTCCAGGAAGATATTTACTTGTGATTTCTGACAATGTAAAGGCATTCAACTGTGTGAGTCATAACAAATTATGGTTAACATTGCAAAGAATGAGAATCCCAGAATATGTAGTTATGCTCAGAGAGAACCTGTATGTAGACCAAAAGGCAGTTGTTAGAACAGAACAAGGGGCTACTACATAGTGAAAACCAAGAATGATGTCCATTAGAGGGGTATCCTTTCACCATGTTTATGCCATCTGCATGGTGAGCAACTAATCTGAGCAGATGCTACAACCTTGCTTGCTGAACGCAAAGAGACCTGAAACACTTATTGATGAAGACCAAATGCTATAGCTTTCAGCGTGGAAGCCACTTCAACATAAAGAAGACAAAAATTCTCACAACCAGACCTATGAGCAACATCATGATAAGTGGAGGGATGACTGAAATTCCCAACCATTTTGTTTTACGCGGATCCAAATTCAATGCCCATGGAAGCAGCGGTCAAGAGATTGAGCATCATATTACATTGGACAGATCTGTAAGAGACATTTTTAAAGCGTCCAGAAACAAAGATGTCACTTTGAGAACGCAGGTGTCGCTGACGCAAGCCACGGCATTTTCCATCACCTCATATGCGCATGAAAGTGGACAATGAATAAGCAAGACCCGAAAAGAACTGATGGCTTTCAATTGTGGCCTTAGTTAAAAGTATCGAATATACCACAGCTGCTGAAAGAACATACAAATCGGTCTCAGAAGGACTGCAGGCAGGATGCCCCCTAGAAGCAAGGATGGTGAGACTTGCAGAAGCAGGTCAGAGGAAGACGCTTGCTAAAGATGAACTGGCACAAGGACTACAACAACAAGCTCACACATAGAAACAATTGTGAGGGCGGCGAAGGACTGAACAGTGTGAGCTGGAAACAAGTTGATGGCCCCTAACAAAAACAACAAAGCACGCCTGGCATTTCTGTCATAGTAGCACTAGCTAACTAAGAGACCATCCCAGTCGTTATAAAGTGGTATCTTTTCAGTGGTTTTCATGTGCATTTCCCTGGTGAGAAGTGATGGAAGTATCTTTTCATGTATACACCAGCCATTTGTATATCTTCCTTGGAGAGATATCTATAGGAATCCCTTATCCATTTTTAAGTTTTTGTGTGTCTGTGATATGGTTTAGGATTTGTTGATATGTTCTAGATTCTAGATACATGTCACTTATCAAATACTTGTGTATGTCTCTAGAGCAGCAGTTCTCAACCGGTGGATCATGACCCCTTTGGGGGTTGAATGACCCTTTCACAGGGCTTGCCAAATTCATAACAGTAGCAAAATTACAGTTATGAAGTAGCAACAAAAATAATTTTATGACTGTGGTCACCACAATATGAGGAACTGTATTACAGGGTCACGGCATTAGAAAGGTTGAGAACCACTGCTCTAGAGTCTTCAGGCTGAAGTTTTCATGTCTCAGGAACAGAGGGGACCCAATGTCGAGGACCATGAAAAGATCTTCCCAAATAACAAACTGATTTCAAACTTACTCTGTGCTCAGAACCCTGCTAGACACCTATATCAGTCATCTACAGCTACGACTGTGTTACCAACCCCACACAAACTAAGTGACTTTAAACAGCAATTTGCTTTCTTGCTTGCAAAATTTCAGTTCCACAATTTGGGCAGCACTAAGCTGCCCCGTACATGTACTGCTTTTGTCTGAGGTTATTCATGTCACTGTTATCTGGCACCTTGACAAGGCCTGGAATGTCCCGGATGGTCCCACTTACATATTGGGCATGCCGCCAACATAGTTGGCATGGCTGGAACAGCAGAGGCTACTCTTTTTCTCTCCATGTGTTTTCCAACATCTTGAGGCTAGAGGAATAAAGATGGGGTTTTCTGCTCCCATAGAGTTACAGTCTCAGAAACTAAGAAGGGAAGTTCTCTCCTGTCCAACAGGGTTGTTATGAGTCTGCGTCAGCTTAATGGTAGAAAGTTTGATTTTTCAGTTTAGGGGGCTGGAAGGAGCATAGTGGGGGACTGTGTTAGTTCGGGTAGACTAGAGAAACAAATCCAGTAACACTCATGTGTGTAAGAGAGAACTTTATATCAAGAAGTAGTTCTGCATCAAGAAAACATCCCACCCCAGTCCAGATCAAGTCCATAAGTTTGATATTAGCCCATGAATTCCTCTTCAGACTCACAGAGCACATGCAATGATGTAGAATTCAGGAAGATCACAGGCTGGTGGGTGAAAAGTCCTGTGGATCCATGTGGCTTGTCAACAGGGAGGTGTAGGGGAGAGAGAGACAGAGACAGACAGAGAGAGGCCAACCTCTTTTAATGGCAGAATCAAGAGAAAGAGAAGTTCCCAGAATCCTCATGAGAAGGCCAAACCGGCAAGGAGGGATCAATCAGGCTGTGACCTGACTGACAAGCTAGACTGCACCCCTTCATTCTTTTATCAGGTTGACATGAAATTGAATTGTGTAACTACCACAGCTACTCACTGAGATGCTAACTTGAAGGTCAGCCATTCAAAACCACCAGCTGCTCTAAGGAAGAAAGATGAGGCTCCCTTATAGTCTAGGAAAACCAGAGGCAGTTCTACCCTGCCCTATAGAATCACTATGAGTCAGAATTTACTCGAGGGCAGTGAGTTTGGTTTTGTGTTTTGGAGGATGCAAGAAGGAGTTTCTAACATGGTGATTTTGGGGTCCATGAGGGCAAAGAGAAGTTATAAGACTTATTGAAGCCTAAACTGAGAACTTCCTTATCACTTCTACAACACCATGTCTACAGTATTCTACTGATCAAATTCACACCCTTAGCTCGCATTCAAGGGGAGGGGGGGGCAGGGAGGAAAATAGGTTCCATTTCCTAATGGGATGACTTGCTAAATCTCTATGCATTAAAATTCCTATACATACAGGGATAGGAGGACTTTAGCACCACCAATCAATTTATCATTTGTTGTCTCATATAACACGATACACAACAATTTGCTTAGCCTCATTGGTGTGTACATTGTATATCTTGGTAAGTTAATTATCCAGGTTCACTTCTTTTGTATTAAGATCAAAGAATTATGATTAATGGATACAAACCTGATGAACACCTCTTCTGACTTCAAACCACACAGTATCCATATTCTGTTCAAACAACTTCCTCTTGGTCTACATACAAGTTCCTTATGGCCACAGTTATGTGTTCTGACAATTCTCATTCTTTGAAATGGTATCCATAATTGGTGATGATCCATCCAGTTGAATGCCTTTGCACAGCTACTACAACTATGAATCACTGCTTCTGGCCAAGGTTCGTGGACATCAGCAACGATAGTCCTCATCCTATGTACCTTCCTGAATCTGGCTTGAATTTACCTGCAGTGAAATTTTACTCGTGTGTGATATTAATTATATTGTTTGCTACTTTCTGCATTCTGTTGGATTATCTTTTTTTAGAATGGGCACAATTCTGGATCTCCTCCAGTTGGTTAGGCAGGTAGCTGTCTCCTAAGGCATTTGGCATAGATCATGATGACTTCCAGTGTTGCACCCATTTGCTGAATCATCTCACTTGGTAGCCCTTCAATTCTGGGAGCCTTATTTTGCTTTTACCAATGCCTTCCGTGCAGTTTGAACTTCTTTCTGTGTAGTTGGTTGGTTCTTGGTCAGAAGCTACTTCCTGAAATGATTGAACATCAGCAATTCTTTTCAGTACAGTGATTCTATGCATTCCTTCCAACTTCTTTACATGCTTTCTGCATTATTCAGGGATTGTTTGTTTGTTTTTTACCTTCCCCATAGAACTTTTCAATATTGCAACCTGAGATGCTTGCTTCGGCGGCACATATACTAAAATTGGAACGATACAGAGAAGATTAGCATAGCCTCTGCGCAAGGATGACACGCAAATTCACGAAGCATTCCATATTTTAAAAAAAATATTGCAAACTAAGGCTTGGACGTTCTTTCAGTTCTTTCAGCTTAAGAAATTCTGAGAGTGTTCTTCTCTTTCAGTTTTCTAACTTCAAGTCTTTGCAGATTTCATTATAAGATTTAACTGTCCACTTGAGCTGCCCTTTGTAATGTTCTGTTCAGCTCTTCTTTAGTCTGTAGCTATTCTACATCCAAGAAAGCAAAAAATCATCACAAATGGAGCAACATCATGATAAACACAGAAACGATGAAAGGACTCAAAGATTGCATTTTACTTGGGTCCAACTCAACCCATATGGAAGCATCAGTCAATAAATGAAATGATGTATTACATTTGGGCAAATCTTCTGCTAAATATCTCTTTTAAAACGTGCTCAGAAGCAAAGATAATTTGAGGGCTAAAATGTGCCTGACCCACCCTTGGTATTTTCAGTTCTTTTATATGCATGTAAAAAAAAAAGCAAAAAAAAGAAGAACCAAGAACAAAGAAGAACCAAGAACAATCAATGCCAATGAATAGAAAGAATAATAAAGAAAACAAAAAATACCAAAAAAAAAAACAAAAACAAACAAAAAGGACAGACAAGGACACCCAAGAACTCAGGAGACGTGACAGAGGGAGACAAAGGCACACAAGATACAACAACAAAAAACGACCACAAGCAGAGACAAAAACAAAGACATGCAATGACATAGACCGACAGAAAGCGACACAAACGCAGCAAAACGCAGCAGCATGGGACAAAACCCTACAGAACCCAGCGCTGTTGATCTAACTCAATCCAACCCAACAACAACAAAAAAAAAACAGCACCAAATCTTAACCAAACGTGAAGAACTCTGGGTAAAACCAGCAGACCACCAGCAGAGCTGGTAACAAGGAAATCCAACCCAAGGGGAACCCAAGGGGGCCGCAAAAAAACGAACCCCAAAAAAGAGCCAAAGCCGCAAACCTTCCCGAAAAAAACCCCAAAACAAACCTCCCAAGTGCCCCAGGAAGGGGTCCAAACAAGAAAACTTTGGGTAAGTGGCCGGCCAAGAATAAGCCCTTGCAAAACAAAACAAACAAAAAAAAACCCAAACTCTCTGACAATAATAAATCGATAAAGCTAAAGAGCTCTAGGATTTCCAGGATGTGTCAGATAAAGTTTAAGACCTCTAGGGCAGAGATTAGGTGAGCAAAGAGGCCTGTCACCAAGAGGTTTTCGGAAAAGTTTAAAACCCAGACAGACGGTGAGATTATGTGGCCAGAGAGCTTGTTTCCAGGCTATCTCAGATAAAGCTTAAAGCAGGGGGTGAGATTCTGTGGCCAGGCAGCTCCATGTCTCCAGAATGTCACTGATAAAGTGTAAGGCCCAGAGAGTGAATTTACCTGACTCATGCACGCACGTGTCCTGCTCAACTCGGCGACCGTCATCTATCCATGGCCAGCTGATTTTCTGAGGCTGCTGACTTCGTGGCTCTGTCATAATCGGAGTCATTATGGATGTATTAAAAACGGGAAAATCCCAGAAGAGAGGGAAAACTTAAGGAAGGAAATTGGGCTTCTGCCTGGAACAGACAACGCACAGAGAGGACCATAGGGCCGGCCCCACTGCGAGACATGACGTCCCTCACTGACCCATAGCGCTGGAGACACAGTGCGGGAATTGTGCCCAATCTTATCCCATCACGCTCGGGCGAAACACTAAGGGCACGCAACAGAGCAGCAAGTGGAGCAGAGTGATGAAATCCGCGGGGAATACCAAAAATAGACTTTGGGGGAAAAGAAAAAGAAAGGGCTTCAAAAGACAGCAGCAGATCGACTTAACGCAAGATGAAATCTCCACGTTCCACAAAACTGTCAAACCAGGCAACCCAGTAACTTCACTAATTTCCATATTTACTTGACCTCTGGGTTACTTTCTAACCGAATTGATTTTTGGTCTTGTGGGGTGGGGGTGTTAAGTATTGACATAAGGCAGTCTTCAAAACACCTGTCCTGTATAGCCTTGCTTTGATGCTAGCAGAGACTGGCCTGTGGTTCTGAACGATGGTGTTAGACAAGCCCCTTTTAACTTCATTTCTTTGAGGATATAGGCTGTAGGAAAAACTGCTCCAGGTGAGGCTCGAACTCCCAACCTCGGCATAGCTCACAAACGTACTGTCTTATAAGTACCGCGCGCTAACCGATTGCACCACTGGAGCTTTGAGGGTGTAACCTGAGCTGCTCTAATAGCTGCAGCTGGAGTGTTCTCTGTGTTTGTTCTGTTTAAATCCTTGGTGCAGGTATCCAACGAGGTGAATGAGAGAGAGGCTTCTGACCTGGTTTATCCACGGACGGGATTAAGTCCAGGGATCCCAGGTCCCAGCCGATATGTGTCCGCTCCCCTGCGACACAGCGATGGCAGGGGGTTTTCTCTATATTCACACTGCTATTTGGAAGTATTTGCAATGAAAGAAAGTCACAAAGGCCGGAAGCGAAAGTGACTGCGGGTTAAGCAGCAGACTTGTCTTTGACAAAGTCTGTGCCCGGGACCCGAGCCTATCAGCGGCGTCCGGACCCCAGCGGACCGCCCACCACGCCCAGCCTCCTCTCCCGGGGCCCTTAGGCCTGCACTTTGAAACTCCACGCGAACCCCCTTCCCTTCGCTGGTTTTTAACCCAAGAGGGTGAAAGCGATTTCCTGCCTTGAAACGTTCACAGCGAATATCTCCTTCAGGGAAACCATGGCTTTAAATGTCTAGTTACAATAGCCTAAGGACGTGCAGAATCACCCCGCCTCCCCCCACAACCCCCGCCCCCGCAAACAAAAAAAACAATATGATTATTATTTGTATACTTTCTACAGTTTAATAAAGAAAAATGCATTGTTTATATTTGCTGTATTCATTTCAGAATTTCTTCCTGTGACAGACTTCACAGAGGATTTTTGTGGGGATGGAGAGGCACACATTAACTCTCTCTCTCTCATACACACACACACACACACACATTAACACACACATTAACACACACACACACACCAGTATAATTTACAGTTCCACCTATGGAAAAGACCCATACTTTTACCGCTTCCAAAGAAAGGTGACCCAGAAGAATACTCAGACTACGGAGCAATATTATTGATATCGCACATGTAAATTTTTGCTGCATATCATCCCACGATACGGTGCAGGAACACATTGACAGGGAACTGCCAAAAGTTCAGGGTAGATTCAGAAGAGGGTGTGGAACAAGGGATATCATTGTTGGTGTCAGATGGCTCTTGACTCAAAGCAGAGAATTCCAGAAAGAGGTTTACTGGTGTTTTATTGACTATGCAGAGGCATTTGACCCTGGACAGGACCATAATAAACTTTGGTTAACCTAGAAAAGAATGGGAATTCCAGAACACTTCATTGTGCTCATTCAGAACTTGGACGTGGATCAAGAGGCAGTTGTGCAAACAGAACAAGGAAATACTCAGGAAAGGTGTGCATCAGGGTTGTATTTCTTCACCATACTTATTCAATGTGTATGCTTAAGCAATCATCAGAGAACCTGGATTATATGACGACTGGGGCATCAAGAGTGGAGGAAGGCTCATTAACAACTGATACAACCTTGCTTGCTGAAAGTGAGGAGGAACTGAAGTACTTGCTCATGAAGGTCAAGGACTGTAGCATGCAGTATGGTTTACAACTCAATATCAGGGAAACCAAAATCTTCACAATTGGACCAACAGGTCATGATAAATGGAGAAAGGGTTGAAGTTGTCAAGGATTTGTCTTGCTTGGCTATACAAGCAATGTTCATGGAAGCAGCAGTCGAGAACAAAAGACATATTGCATTAGGTGAATCTGTTGCCCAAGACCTCTTTACAGTATTGAAGAACACAAATGTTACTTTGAGTACTAGAGTGCACCTGACCCAAGCCATGGTATTCTTCATTGCGTCATATACATGTGAAAGTTGGACATTGAATAAGGAAGGTC
>NW_022111341.1:900854-902029 GCF_000313985.2 Echinops telfairi | reverse complement strand
GCACCCACTCCTCCTGTGCATCACAAACTGGGAAACCCAATAGAAATAACAAAAACTGAAATCGAAATAAGGTGGTAAGGATAAAATAATAATACTAATATAAGGATAAAAATACAAATAATGAGCAAGAAAGAAAAGGCCCCATCAACATTCAAAAGGCAAGGGAAGACATTTCTGTGATGGAACAAGTAAGCAATACTTGCACATAGAACAATTTCAGGTCTGGTCTATAGGGAGGTCAGCTGGCCAAGTATCAATCCCTTTGATCCAGCAACATCAAGATGACAATGGTTTCTGCCTGAGAGGAAGGCTGTTCAAGACTTTTGCCTGTGGCTAGAGCAGATCTGCCAGAAGCTCAATCAGACTAGATACTCGGTAGATAGGTTTTGGGCTCCCACTGTCCTCCACAGCCTTCTACAAATTAGGTGTTCATTGTTTTAGCGCTGATACTTTCCCTTCGCCATATTCAAATTTCGTCATTGTAAACTCTGCTGTGCTTCTTCCATCTGGACTTCGTTGACTCTTCAGGTAGATGGCTGGCTGTTTGAATATAAGCCTTCAAGGCCCCAGACACTATTCTGATTGATAGCCAGGCACCACCTGCTTTCGTCACCAAACTTGTTATCTGCTTTCTTCACCAACCTTGTTATCTTGTTATCAAGAACTGCTCTTGAACTGGGGCTAGGATTAAGTAGGAGACCAGACTCCATCTGCTTGCCCATGGGGTTTGCACGTCTCAGGATTATTTTGGCAGTCATAATATGACAAAATCAAAACCTGAGATGACCAACTGCATCACCCAAGCAGCAACCAAACAAACAGAAGACACACACCGAAAAAGAAAATAAAGCAAGTTACAAACAGAAAAGCAAAAACCCATCTAAACTAAGAAGTACAGCATTGTCCATCACCCTGCCTTGGGTATGTCGATTACACTATTATCAGCATCAATTTCCCCAGTGCCCAGCACTCCCGACACTGTCGCTATGAGGAGTCTATGAGAGGACAGTTCCATTTTGAGCGGCAGCCCACGAGTTTTTGTCCTACACAGTTCGATCTCTCAACTGATTGGGCTCTTCTGACCCTATCAAAAGGTGATTGAAGCCAGGGGACCTTCCTGAATCAGTTCTTCTAAGTGCAGATCCCTGCTCAATGGATCACCACCTGTTGTGCCA
>NW_022111341.1:882102-884173 GCF_000313985.2 Echinops telfairi | reverse complement strand
TTCACCAACACCATAATTGAAATGCAATTATTCGGTCTTCTTAATTAATTGTCCAACATTTACATGCATATGAGGCAAGTGAAAATACCATGGCTTAGATTAAGTGCACCTCAGTCTTCAAAGTGACATCCTTGCTCTTTAACCCTTTAAAAATGTCTTTTGCAGAAGAATTACCCAATGCATCATTTGATTTTTTTGGACTATTGCTTCCATAAGCATTGATTGCAGATCCAAGCAAGACAAAATCTTGAATAACTTGAACTTTGTTCCCTATTGATCGTCATGTTGTCTATTCATCCAGTTGTGAGGGTTTTAGGTTCCTTAACTTTGAGTTGTAATCTGTAGTAAAGGCTGCAATCCTTAATCTTCATATGAACGTGCTTCAAGTCCTCCTTGCTCTCAGCAAGTGAGGTTGTGCCATCGGTATACTAAAGGTTGTTGATGAGGCTTCCTCCAACGCTGATGCCCTCTTGTTCATCATACAGTCGAATTTCTCTGATTATTTGCTCAGCAGACACAGTGAATAGGTATGGTCAGAGGATACCACCATTCACACCTGTCCTGGTTGTAACCCTTGCAGTATTCCCTTATTCTGTTCTGGTGACTGCCTCCATGTCCATGTAGAGGTCTGGCATGAGCATAATGAAGTATTTTGAAATTCACGTTCTTCTGAATGTTGGCCATAGCTTGTGATAATCCACAGAGTTGAATGCTAACACCTTTCCTCTGTTGTGCAGCCACATGGTCATCATTTCTTCTTAAAGCCTTACCAAAAGCACAAGGAAGGTCCCCATTTCCAGCAACATTCTGTCGCTGGCACGAGAAACTATGGAAACTTTCGTGAAAGCGCACCTCCTCTCCGGGGCCCTCATCAGAGTTGCCTTCGATGCCTGCAATTCTATCCACTGTCTCCTCCATGGGATATAGGTTATTAGTAAGAGGTACTTAAAATTCTTCCAGCCTCTACCCATTACCCAATTCCACTCCAGTTGTGATTTCTAATGATGGTTGGAGGATTCAGAGCTTTTATTTCTAATGACGGTCTGAGGATTCTATTCTTTTATTTCCTCATGTATTATAGTCTTGCGTGAAGAAATAGCGGTGATTCTCAGAATATAAAATTATTTGGTGCAGAGGAGCAATGTTGACAGTATAAAGGCAATTTAGTCACGTGGAGGTCATGTAGGAAGTGGAATTTTAGCAGAGCTTGGGGCGAGAAGCAGGATGGTGTCTTTCCCCAGTTCAGGCTCCCTAGTTAGTTCTGAGCTGCTTCAGGTGATCCAACTCCACTCTAGAGACACATTTTAGTATTTTTGAGGGCAGCACCCCACTACTGATACCAAACTCTGTCCTAAATGTTTTGTGCTACTAGAGCAGAAATTCCACAAATAGGTGGCTTTAACAAACAGAAACATTTTTTCCATAGTTTAGGAGGCTAGAAATCTGAATTCAGGGTTCTGGCTCTCAAGGAAAAAAGCGTTCTCTCTCAGTCTTCTCTGAGGATGGTCCTGAACTCTTTAGCCTCTGCTTCCTGGTTCCCTGGAAGGTCTCCAGGTGCCCTGGCATCTCCCTTCACCCACCTATGCTCTGCTTGTTTGTCTGACCTCTTTTATGTTTCAAAATAGATACATCCTAGTCTAATCCTGCCTCAATAACATGACACAGACAGCGATTATAACCACATCCATGGAGGTTACAGTTTACAATGCATATTGCGGGACACAATTCAATCCATAGCAAGGTGGTAGGCTGTTCTCTGGGGAACAGAGTATCTGTGTTAGTTAGAATGACATTGAGCAAAGAAATGAGTCTGAGCACAGCATACGATTTAAAAATCACAAGAGGGATCTCAGATGCTGAAGAAAACATTTTATTGGAGATAGTGTAAGGACTGCCTGTGAAGCCTAGTAGTTTAGAGTTAAAAGAAAGAGTTTAGCCTTCACAAGCTGGAAGCATGTCTGTTCAGATGTCATGACCTGAATGCACTGAAGAGTGGACAGTTCCTCCCCCCCACTATCATGACCCCAAGTCTACCTTGCAAATCTGGCTAGACCAGAGCATGTAGATGGGT
>NW_022111341.1:879763-881500 GCF_000313985.2 Echinops telfairi | reverse complement strand
GACAGGAGTTGGGGGATATTGTGGATGAAGAGAAAAACCAAACTGAGTTGGACACTGACAATACATGTTTGTCCTGGAGGAGAAAAAACTCTAGTGCCAAACTCGGGCAGTGTAACTGTCACCCCACTGCTATTTTGACATCTTGTGGGTAGAGAAAGAAAGGAGGAGGCAGTGTCTCAGGACATCCCTTCTCAGGGTGTAGGGTTAGTCTGCAACCTCCTCATGGAAGGATCATTTTCCCTTAATAGATAGACATCTTAAAACTTGTAATGACATGTGAGGATTCAGCGCTTCCATTCTTTATTTCTTCACGTATATACTCTTGCACAGAAAAAGAAAGTGATTACCAGCATATAAATTTACTTGTTGCAGATTAGGAATGTTGACAGGATAAAGGCCATGTAGTCATGTGGAGGTCATTTAGGAAGTGAATGTGATGGGAAGATGGATTTTTTTTTTTTTGCAGAACTTTAGGTGAGAAGCAGGATGGTGTCTTTTCCCAATTCCGGCTTCCTATTTAGTTTTTAACTGCTTCAGGTAGTGGAGGATGTCTGCCCTGACTGCGCTGACGGGAGCCCGGTGATACCAGCGCATGACAGGGACTCCATCAGGGCCCACCAGGAACTTCTCAAAGTTCCAGCGGATGTCATGGACCTTCACGGGTTCCCAGAAGATATATTTGGGTGAACCCAAAATGAAAGAGGGGTGAGGACAGGAATGCTGAAGTAAAAAAAAAAAATGAAAAAAAGACATGACCATATCATTTCTGCTCCTGGGTCATCCAGGCTATTCACACCCACAGATACCACCCCCTCCCAAACCTAGAGAGTTTAATTTCTTAATAAAGCCTGTAATTCTCTGAGTAAATGCCATTACAACAAACAAGAATCCGACCGTCCATGTTATAGCCAGAGTCTTTTCGCTCTGGGAGTTTCTTGACCTACCCCATCACCTGGCGCTGAGGGTAAGCTACGTCACCCATGCTCTCATTTTTGGTTTCCTTATTTGACAAACGAGTAGCTGTGATATGAAGGTGGTCTCCTGAGTCTTGGAGCTCTATGGGCTAGTAGCCTTTCAAGAAGTATCTTTGGAGATCAACACAGAGCTACCAACCTTTTGTCAAATAAGAAAAAAAAACCCCACAACAGATATGGAAAACACCATCATTAAAAGACCATTGTAAGAATAAAATGCATTTGAGTCATAATCTTAAAATAAAAGGCAGCACTATAAATTAAGCAGTTGAGTTTCTGAAAATCTTCGCCGGTCCTATTTTCCTCAATTTAAAGAGAATATATGAAAATTTCAACATGGACCAGCCTTGGCCTAGACTTTAGGAACAATTTAGGACAATTCACTTTGTTGATGTTTTGGGGTGTTTTCTGCTCTGATATTTTCTATATATAAAAGTTAGTATTTCGTCGTGTTGATTTATTCCATTGTATTCATTATACCTGTTGATTTCTAGGGTTTCCTTCTAGTATGAGCCTGTCAAAAGTGCAAACTACGTCTTACTCATGTTTTTATTCTTATTCTTTAGCAAGCTGCCTTGCGGATAGCAATCACTTAGTAAGTCTATCTTGAATGAATTAATGATTGTCCATGAGCAGGAGAAGTTGATCACGGTGAAAGCTGCCACTGTACACAACTTTCCCCCTCACTTATAACCAGAGATCCCAAAATACTGAGACAAACCCAGAACTCTAGGCTTTACGCAGCTTTTGTAGAAACCACCCA
>NW_022111341.1:874299-876215 GCF_000313985.2 Echinops telfairi | reverse complement strand
ATTGTGATTGGTTCCCCCATTTTCCCCCCACCTACCCCTGCTCCTCCTGGTATTGTTACTCTCAATATTGGTCCTGAGGGGTGTATCTGTCCTGGATTCCCTGTGTTGTGAGCCCTTATCTATACCAATGTACATGCTGCTCTGGTCTAACCAGATTTGTGAGGTAGAATTGGGGTCATGACAGTAGCGGGGAGGAAGCATTAAAGAACTAGAGGAAAGCTGTATGTTTCATTGGTGCTATACTGCACTCTGACTGGCTCGTCTCTTTCTTGTGGCCTTTCTGTGAGGGGATTACATATGCATATGCCGCTATAAATATCTTTTGCCTCCTAGTTCTTTCCTCTATTTCCTTTTACTTTCCTCTTGCTGTGACATTTTTTAAAGGACTCAAAGATGAATCCATGTTGAAAATGAGACCCAGAAAAGAAAAATTGTCTAAAGTACCCTTGACAGAACTGAAATTTAGCCTTTTGGCTTGAGGTCTAATCTCTGTGTGTGTATGTTTTTCTTTTCTTTTCTTTTTTTCTTTCTTTCTTTCAGAACAGGCAGGTTTAGTCTCTTCTCATTATTCTTACAAGTCTTTTTGCATGAACTATGAACTAGTGGAAGATTTATGGTCTGAAAAGGGAGGACATGGGATTAATGAAGTTAAAGAGGAAAGTTCTTTACTCTTTCTTCATTAAGGGACTTCTACAACCCAGAGTCTGACTCCACACCCACTTAAACAAGATAACAGGAGCCCTGTAGATCTCAGGCTGCAAGCCTCAAAGTGCAAAGTGCACGCCCATCAGGCACTCTTCCAGAGAAAGATGAGGGTGCTTTCTCCTGTAAAGGTTTGCAGTCTCAGAATTGTAGGACATCAGTTCTGCTTGGTTGGAACAGACTTTATTTCTTAGTGGGTTTGTTTTTTGTGGTCTGGATAACATAAAAGCTATTAATTCTCAAAAACAGAAAGCGAATTTCAGGGAAGTGAATCTTGCCTTCTATTTTAATTAAAAAATATTTTTAAGACTGGATTTTATTTTTAAAAAAACACTTAAATGTGTGCAGCTATTTTCTTTCCTTTTGAATCATTTTATTGGGGCTCCTACAGCTCTGATAACATTCCACACATCAATTGTATCGAGCATATCTGTGCATATGTTGCCATTATCATTTTCTAAACATTTACTCTCCGTTTAAGCATTTGGTATCAGAATCTTGCCGTTTATAGAAAACAGTATGAGGATAATCACTGTTGCTCACAAACCAATTTTTGAAAAACAGAGAGAGACTATTAACAGTAGTAAATTTAAAGAAAAAGGAGAAACCAACAGAGGTGAAGTCCCGGTCCAAAGTGATAAACCAATATGTGAATGAAGGTCTGGTACTAATTCCATGGACTCTCTTTTACCTCTAATTCATCAAGTTCATTGCTATCCATTCCTATACTTTCCTCCCCTTAACATACACACGTTTTAAAAATAGGCCACTTGACTATCAATTGAGAATAGGGCTGAGGTCAGAATCAAAGACTCCTGACCCCCAAACCAAGGCCTCTGGTTATCTCCCCCTCCCCCACAATAGTTTATGCTTCTCCGGTAATTCTGACTTTATCCCTACCATCTGCAGATTTGCTCTGTGTTCTTTTGCTGAGTCTCACACTAAGCAGCTAGCTCCCTCAGAAGAGCTGGCCTTTCCTCTAAACACAGCCTTTCCCACCCATGGACGCCCATCCCTGTCTGCGGTTTCCTACCAAGCTGCGGGTCAGGCACGGATGGTGGCTAGGATGGTAGCCAGTCGACTCCCACGTGGGGAAGGAAGGGAGCTAGAACCACAGTGAGGGGACTTTTCTCCCGATCTATATTCAGCTGAAGTAAGAGATTCAAGGAAGAAAGAAAATCGGCTTCAAGAAAGCGGAAAGCAGAGGCCCGGCC
>NW_022111341.1:862440-873587 GCF_000313985.2 Echinops telfairi | reverse complement strand
CAGACAGGACATGAAATGACCCCTGTGGTAGTAGACAGTGTTCCCTCTCACCATTCATCAAACAAGGATAATCAAGATAGAATCTTCATTGATCAGACTGGCAGAGAATCAAAGGAGTGGGGGGAAGACAGCCTGCGTGACAGTCTGGCAGACAAGGTTTTTACACTCTGCCAGAGAGGGGTTATTGTGGGAGGAAGGTTATAAGAATAGCTGCCAGCTTTCCTGGAGAATAATAACTTGTCACTCTGCATCCAGCGCTTTTTAATTATGGTGAAGCCTAGGGGGGTAAAGTTATGAAAACTTCTTGAATATAACCAGCCACCTTGGGAGAATGAGTGGGTGGGCTCAGAGGCTCAGGACCATATCTCTCTATACACCAAGGTCAATTGATTGGTATAACATCTCACTTAGGTGAATAGTGACCGAAGTCTTTAAAGTTTGAAATCGATCATCTATGGTTCAACGATTCGTCTCTCCCTGTCCGGAAGAAAGAAGAGTATTGAGAATCCAAGGCAGGGAAATAATGAATCCGGTGGCCTAATGGGCCACGTGAACATCAGTCTTCATGAGCCTGAGACCAGAAGAACTAGATGGTACCAAGCTACCAACTGTTCAAAAAGGGATCACATTAGAAAGGCTTGGATCAAGACTGTGGAAATGGTGGTCATTAGACCTTGGGTGACCCCTGGCTTAGTGGGCGTCCATTGAAAGGAGGCCCAGAACCACCATATATTCAGTATCAACATTACCCTTGCATTAACATGACAGGCAAGGATCTGCCCCGTAAGGAATAATACAGGAAAGTGTCCCCTAGCACCAGCCCCCATGCTCAGTGTAAATTGACTCCACCATTTACAACCTCAATCTATACCAAGCAACAACCCATGGGTTGCAGTTTACAGCTAGACTGTACTCACAAAAAACGCCTCTTCTCAACAGGACCTTAAATTCTATGTCATTGGGTAAATTCTTGATACTATCAATGCAGTCACTTTATACCTCAGGGGGGCTAATTGACAATGTTTTTCTTTTTTGTTGTTGTTTTATTTGTTCATTTTTGTTGTGTCATAAAATGATCATGTGACTGATAAAGTAAACCAGAGTCATTCATAACTCATAGATAAGCAGATGGATTCTGGGCTCCCACTTAACTCTAGCCCCAATCCAAGAACAGTTAGCTCTTATAACATGGCCCTGCTAGAAGCGATCACTGAAGATAAGGATGCTACAGCAAAGTGTGGTGAAGAAAGCAGATGGTGCCTGGATAGCAAATGAAATAACCCTGGGGTCTTAAAGGCTTGTATTCAAACAAGCAGCCATTTAAGTCCACATGGAAGAAGCACACCATTCTGTGTGACTCAAAGATGACAATAACAAATATGAAGGGAAAAATATCAGAACTTAAATTGTCACCACCCAATTTGTAGAAGGCTATGGAGGACAGTGGGACTATCTGGTCATATTAAACATCTAGCAGATCCCCCTGGCCACAGGACAGGGACACAAACAAATTTACTATAAGACAGAAATGATTGTAAAGTTAATTATGGTGGATGGAATTATGGTATAATATGATACTTGGTCAGTTGAACTCCCTCTTGACCCAAACTGACTCTGCTCTGGGCTTAAATATTTCTTGCTTGTTCTGTGACAGCAATTTCTTCTCTGGCTTTTTCAAGTGTTACCGGTGGTCTTTTCTTTCTTACTCTTTATTTTTACATTATGATTTCTTCCTGTTTCATTGTGGTTTTTATTGTTATTGCTTCTGTTAAGTTTCCAAGTTTATGAAGCACAAAAGGAGTGAATGTATAGAGACAGTAATCGATGCAATGGTTTATCGGGACGGATGGGGAGTGGGGTTGCATCATAGGGAAGGCGAGGAGAACTGTGAAACGGACAATGAATGTGAAAGGGAGGAGGGAGAAGGGAGCACTAGAATTCATTGTGATGATGTCTACACAATGCTTTTTAAAATCAACTTAACTGTAAACATGTATAATCTGTGAATTTTATATCTTGATTGTGACAGTGGTTTCCCTAATCCACACATGTGCTAAAAGGACATGGAGCTATAGCCACATATTTCAGCATTGTCAAATTCCTGGGTTTGATTTGTGTTAAGATGTAATCAGTGGGAAACGGAGTGACGTGTACATTAGTTCTATCTTTATAATTCTTTTAAAAGTAAAAATGCACTTAAGACAAAATGGGTGTATCAGCAATTGGGTGAAGAAAGTTGATGGTGCACAGTTGGATGTGGGAGTTACATAATCTCCTGTCAACTTGTGAAGGGGTGGAGAGTCTAGCCTGTCAATCAGGTTGCAACTTGATGACCTCATTTGGAGGCTCAAGGGATATAAGCAGCTCAATGGCGGCAGGACACATATCTGTGTCTATGAATTTGTTTCTCTAGTCAACCCAGACTAACACACCGGCTATTAAAAGATATAGCCTCTGGGGTCTTAAAGGCTTGTCGTTAAACCAGAGGTCATCTAGCAGAGAAGCAACAAAGTCCACCTGGAAGAAGCACACCAGCCTGTGTGATCATTAGGTGTCAACAAGAAGAGGTACCAGAATTTCAAAAACAAGCACTAATCGTGGATTAGTGGAGACCCCAAACCCACCTGTAAGATAATTGGACAATCCCTCTCAGATGGGTCAAACGGAAGGGATGATAAATCCAGGGTGTGGTAAGGCATTGATGAAACACATAACTATCCTCTAGTTCTTTAATATTTCTTCTCCTTACTATTATGGTTTTTATTTGTTTTACCTCATTAATCATGTTAGATATGTGTATGTTCATTTATATATTTAAGATCATTTGGTACATGAAAGTCAAGATAGATAATCCATCAGAAAAAATAACAGGAGTAATGAGTCCCTGAGGATATGGGAAGAGAGAGAAGGGCATGGGGGAGCTGCTAGCACTGATGACTGTATAACCCCACTTGGTGGGATCAAACAACAGAATTGTATGTGAATGGATATATTGGATTGTGTAAGATATAGCAAAAAAACTATTATAGAAAAAATACATGGTTGAAAACAGATCAATACATCATAGTTACAGATGGGATAACTGGAATGGGAACAGGGCCTTGATTGGGATATGTACCTTGTGGTAGACAGAGAAGCTTACAAGATTGGTCAAGGGACCTATGGAGATAAGGCAAGCAGGACATGACTTGTGACTATTTGACCCCTGTAGATGACCTCCATCAAGAAACACCCAGGTAATTCCCCAAGGAGACCGCCCCTTCCTGTACTGGTCAGGGAGAGACTGTCCTTTCCAATGAACTCTGTCTGAGCATCCAACTGTTCGTATACTTGGCAAATGTTCAGAGAGAATTCAGTATACACTGACTTTGCTTTTGCAAACTGGATGCTCAGAAATGAAGTTCTAGGATAATTCTTTCCTCTAATCTTGGACTTTATTATCCAAGGATTCAATCCTCGGATCACACAGGCTGGTGAACTTCTTCGCTGAGGACTTAAGTGACACCTCACTTTGACGGCTGCCTGTTTTAAGATAAGCCTTTAAGACCCCAGATGCTGTTCTTTCTGACCATCAGGAACCATCTGATTTTGTTACAGCACCCATAAATTCAGTGATCACTTCATAAGGCTAAGTATTGAATAAGAATGAATTATTCTTAGGTTTTGGCTTACGATGTAGGGTAAGCTCAAAATTCATTCATATATCTAAGGTATTTGTGTATTTTTAATTACACATTCCATATTAGATTGTTGGTTTCTTGACGTTTAAGAAATCACCTAGTGATTGTTGCTGTTTTTCCATTTGGACTCAGTCGCAAAGGATTGAGTTAACCTCTTACATTTATAGCACACCACATCATTAGGCTATATAAGGACCCTTATGACATTGATTTCTGGTTTACGTTGGTCTCCAATCCACGCCCATTTTCATACCTCTCAGAGAGAATGGGTGACTAGGAAACGTGATAGTCTGGAACATTGGCAACATTGATCATGTTGTGCCAACGCACTAAACTATGCTACCTATAATGGTTTAGAAGGCAACACGATTGGAACAAAGGAGATTTATTGTAGTTAAGCTGCTTCTACTGCTTGCTTTCAGTTACCATCAGAATGATTCCACTCACAGCAGCTCCTGTGGTTCAGTCCATTGTGCGTAGGTGTTGAGCCATTCCCAACACCTACGCACTCTTCCTGAAATGTAAGCACTACAGGAAAGACTAAGTGTGGGAACTAACTAGATTCTAATGAGATCAGTGCTAAAGAGATGTTGAAAAAAATACCTGAATTAGTAAATAGGATCAAGTTGTTCACCATTCTTCCATTTCTCTTCCTCCTCCGATAGGGTTTAGGTTTATTCTGCCAACACAGAATTTCTAAGCTTCCTCTTTTACTGAAATAATAACGTCTTCTCCAGTTCTAGGCTCCTTTCCAATCAGCTCCCTCCTTCTGTCCTGCCTCTTCCAGCTTCACATAATACGTGGCTTCTACTTTCTAGAAGTGACGTTAAAGACGTTTAAGTCTTGCTGGCCCTGGAGTCTGGTCATTCATGGGCTCTTTTGGTAAACAGAAGCTTTTTGTTACCTCCTATTTCTGCTCGTGATCTCTTCTTAGGGGTATCTAATCTAGGAGGAGGAGACGTTTAAAGTAATGACATCCGATGCAGCCACAAAGCTCCCTAAGCCTTTGAGGGAAATCATGCCGCTCTCCTGTTTATGGCACCTGCCCGCCTCCCCTATGTCACCACTCTGTGGGGTTTGAAATAGTAAGCTTCAAAGATCATGTAATTCCATTTTTTCAGTCCATCCCAAGCATCCCAAGTGACTTTGGGCAATTTTTGTCTGTGCTTCTGGCTCTTATCTGTGAAACAGGGAAATTATTAACATGAATTTCATAGCGCTAAGTTAAAGAACAAAGGAGATAATCCACTTAAATGTAGTACTTGCCCTTGCCTGAGGTAAAAACCTATTGCGAGATCAAGTCCTGGCCTGCCTTTGAGTCTAATCCTACTTACAGCAACCCTGTGGGCACAGTAGAACTGCCCCAGCGTGTTTCTGAGAGGAAGTATTTATCAGAGTGGCTGGTAGGTTTGAAACCCCAAGCTTACAGTCAACAGCCCAACAGTTAAAACCCTGTGTCACCAGCCTCCTGTTAATTCAACAGATGAAGAAATTGATGCTCAAAAGTTAACTTCTCCAAAATCATGAATTCAGTGATATGGAATGGTTGTGTAAGTCTCCTGTCTGTGATAATAAATTCTTTACTTTCTCAAGCGTGTTATCTTTGCTTATCACACAATAACTAAATATCTATAGTGGAAGAAAGGCCTTCAGCATGCGTTCCACTTCAGTGTTCAGATAAAGCGCCCTAAAATCTCTCTGCCTCCCCAAGACTGCGTTCCATTTTCCTGGTGACAAGGACTCCCAAGAGATAGTATAGGAATGCTGGCTCAGGAAGGGGCTATTCGGAGGGCAATTGCTGTCATTTAATAGCTGTAACTGTATTACAGTATGGTTGGATTTAAAACACTGCTGAGAAAAGAAAATGATAGGTAGCCTTTTCTCACCAAAATACATGAGTTGTTGATTTCTCTCTTTTATGCCTTTCCGCTTCAATCTTCTCTTGCTCTGCCCTGCTGCCCCTGGAATCTTTAACTTCTGACCTGATCATATCACTCCCCTAAGGAAGAGTCAAGCATGGCAACTAGCTTCTAATAACATCTCAACCAGAATCTCCACATGCTAGCCAGAGCTCTCCTCATGTGGCCCCAGCTTCTTCTCAGTCCTCACCCTTTGTGAACCTGTTTCCGATAAGCTGAATTTGTCCCATCAGATAAACAAATCTCTTGGGTTTTACATTCATGACTTTGGAGATTAACTTGTGGAGTGCTTCCAAATCCAACTTCAAATTATCTTGAAAGATGAGGGGGCTTCAAAAAGTTTGGGTAAAATTCCCATTACCTTTTTAATGAAACTTTCCACAAACTTTTTGATGGTCCCTCACATATAAAAATAATTCCCGCTGGAAAAAGAGACAAGATGATTTTGACAAGAATTTAGGTGGAAATGTCCATGATCTGATACCAAAATAAAGATTGAAAAGCCAGCCCACACTAGACTTGAACCATAAGATCATTTCTTCTTGACTTAAAAAGCCCTACAACTACCGGCCGTCTGTGATCTCAAAAAGATCAGGGTGGGAAAAATCATGAAGTCCCATCACTAAATGGCTCTTTTGTGCCTTTTGTAGTGTTTCCTGGAGGGAGGATTCCTATGTGGATAAGTTTCTTATTCAATGTCACACAGCTGGTGAGAAGCAGTTTCCAGACAGAAAGGAAGCCTTCCACAGTCTTTATCCTAGACTCATGATGCTTTCCTCTCTGAAATGAAATATCTTTGTTTTTTAACCTCCTTTGGTCCAGTTCTTTCTGGGATACAGGCCTCCTCTTCAGAGTCAAACCATAACCTGTGTAAGAACCCAAGTCTGACTTAGGTATTTTTGTCCATCCTTTTAGCTTACTTGAGTACAATTCCCTGAATTGGCATCTGGAATTCTTTTCAGGTCTCCAGGAGTTTCCTTAATTCTAAGTGTGAAGCTTAGAATCTATATCCCAGCCTGCTGTCTCAAGGTAATATCCCTTCTCTTTGCATAGAAGTTATAGTTCACAAACTCCTTTACAATTCTTCACAGTTAGTTACATACGTTGAACAGACATCGTTAGCTTGGATTTGCAAAGGGGGAAATTGAGGTTCAAAAGGGGAAGTTATTTCACTGAAGTCCCATAGATCAATCATATAGACCTAGAGCATGGACTTAAAGCTCTACTTCAAATCCACTCATGTGTCCACCCTTTAGACTTCCTCAATTGCTTATACTATATATGGCTTGAAATGGAAGAACGTTCTAAAGTGATTACATTTTGCTTTTAATTTGGATTCTTATATGTTCTTAACCTTCTGATCTCTCCAAGCAAGCTAAAGCCCTAGGCCGGGTTCACCTCAGGACTAGGATGGCTGTGGCCTTCGCTAACACCCTAAAACAAACTTCCTGAAGGTTCTATCTCTAATGCCAAGCTTTCCTCCTACAATGGGCTCCAGGAAGAACTCAGTTTCTTAGAGGCTGGGGGTGGGTAGGAGGAGGGAGCAGTGAGAAGGATGTGTACTCCCGTAGGCAGTGTTCCTGTTTATTATTCCTGCCTTTATGAGCTGTGGGAGGCTGTGGGTGTGAGACCTCTGTGTCCTTGAACAAATACAGGAATTTGAGTAACCCAAAGCTCTCCAGACCAGATGCCTTCCCACCTAGAAATATTCCATAGTCCATGACCCAGATTTAGCTGCACCCAGGAAAAGGCCAAATGAGCTTCATGTAAGCAACACACAGAGCAAGCCGTCATCAACCATTTTATAGACTCGTGAGACATTGGACAAACACTACCCCTGTACCAGCTTCAATTTACCCATTCATGAAAAAGAGGTAGTTGGGTCAGAAAATCATGAAAGTACATTCAAGGATGTTTGTCATCTTGTGAGACATTCCGATCACTTTGGGAACTGATCTGACAAAGTCTTAACCCTGGATGATGGGGAAACAAGACTAAGGATAAAAAAATCATCTTAGTAGTGTTCATCTCAAATGAGTCTTATAGATCTTGTTTACCGGATCCTCAACCATATAAGAAGAATCCTATGTCAAGTAAAATAGATTGAAGCATTGTATTCAAAAGGCCTGGACTCAACAAAACCACAGTTCTGTCCTGAAAACAATCTCTCCATTTTTTAATAAGAATCAGATTTAGAACAACAAACTAGAGGGGGAGACAGCTTGACTTCTTTCCTACACTACCACCCTGAGACGGGAACTCTTTGTAGTCTGTCTCAGTGGCATGCCAGGGGAAAGACTGGCTTTCTTTCTGGTTAAAATCAGTAGCAGTGGGAAGTATTTACAGATGAAGTGGTATGAGTTTGGAATTTACTTCAAATTGATTCCCTGTATAAGGGTGTGCGTGCATGTGTGTGCATGAGTGTGTGTGTGTGTGTGTGTGTGTGTGTTGGGGAGTGAGTGTGTATAAGTGCAGATAAAATGTGATTGGCCAGGAGTTAGTTGATCATTGGTGAAGTGAATAATAGGTATGTAAGATTAATCATACTCTTCCCTCTAAGTTTACATAAATTTGAAAATGTCCATAATAAAAGGTTTCAAAAAAGGAATAAACTAGAGATACTTTGCAAAGGTAGGATGGGGATGGAGTGTCCTCAAACTGATGGATAGAAAAGGAATAAAGCAAATTAAAGGATTAAAAAATCGAGATGTCAGTAGAGGGGGCAGGGAAATGGAGAAAAAGAGAAAAAATAATATTAGCATTCCTTGAGTCTTCCCCGAAACAAATCTTACTTAATCTTTATCCAAAGGGTCTTTATTATTATGTTCTTTGACAAGAAGAATGAAATTAACTCAAAATTTACCCTTGCCCCTGGATAGAATGGAGAGGTCAAAAGGTGAGAATAATTAAAGAAGGCAAAGGCTAAAGAGTGTGGGGATGGAAGAAAGAATGAGGTTCAGAGAATGTGATATTAGGACCTCAGTTGATAAGGAGGAATTCCAAAGTTATCATTAGAATATCAGATAGCCAGAGCTGGTTTGGCTCAAACCTTGTTCTTCTGAAAAATGATTAACCTTCCATGAGTTAATAGCGAATCCATTACATGCCAAGGACTGTGTTTGCTGATAAAAAGCAATGAAGTCCATAGATCTTGGCTTCTAATGATGCCAACAACCAGGAGCATTTATGACCTATCAAACGTCTCTGTTTTCCCGTGACTGGTCCTCCCATTCACTTCTTTGTGAGTGAATGTGCACAGGAAGACTCAGCATGAATGCCATCCAAGTTTGGGGAATCCACCGGATACTTTCTGATCTTCCAACCTTCTGACTTGCAGCCACACATTGAAGCCTAGTTCCTTACCCGCCCTTCAGAATGCCAGCCATGAGTTCAGGAGTCCACACAACATCCTTACTTTCCTGTCTTCTGGTTGCTGTTACCCTTTGGGTTAGATAATACTCTGAACAATTCTTTGTAGATTTCACAGAGCGCTATGCTATGCTGACAACTACAGATTTATTTTAGTCTAAAAGGACACAAAAATAGAGATGCATGAGGTAAAGTTTAGGAGAGTTCCCAACACAGAGTTATCATGTCGCAACTAGCCATGGGGCTGAAGGTTCTTGCCCATCAGGAGGTTTTCTGCGTCTGAGTGTTCCACTTTTTATCTATCTGTTCTGCATGACAGACTAGTTGAAAATAGCTGGCCCTGTGAATCTTTTCTAGTTTGGTTAGTCCAGGTTTGGCCTCGATACTCTGGTGTGGCTTAGAGATCCCAGACCAAGGCATCCCAATTGTTCCCAGGGTCATTTCTCCAGAGCCGAGAACAAAGTCCACATGACTTGGGATAAAACTAGGGCCTTTATCTCACAGAGATCATGCATTTGAGTGTGTCCAAATGAAACGGCAGCAGAAAGAGAAAAACAGATACAGAACCTGGAGGGTGAGATAGCATGTTAGTCTTTAATAATGATACAGCTTTGTTTCTTTTTCATTTAGGAAAATGTATTTAAGCTGAAAAAAGGAAACGTGCAAGACTAAAGGGGAATTAGAAGTTAAAACTGAGATATATATACACACATATATATATACTTATATATACACATTTTCTTGTTTTTATGTGAAATTATGGATAGTTACGCAGGTAGATTTCAAGATAAAAAATTAAAGTCTTAAATTTATTTGCCATGAGACATTTAGTTCAGTGGACTAATGGACCATGTGAACATCTAAAACCCCGAAAACAGAAGAACTAGATCAGCGGTCTCAACCTGTGGGTCTCAACCCCTTTGGGGGTCGAACAACCCTTTCACAGGGATCGCCTAAGACCATCAGAAAACACATATTTCTGATGGTCTTGGAAACTGAGACAATGCTCCTCTATCCATCTCCAGGCAGGTCTGCCCATGTGCAGATATGCCCACATATGAGGACCCAGCATGATGACATCATCGTGCCAACCCCATCACATACACCCAGTACAAATACAGGTAGGGTTGGCACTGTAATGTACATATGCAGACCAGTCACACATGTGGAGTACAGCTATTGTATAGAAAGCAGCTGCTATGTTGAAAGAAGCCCTATTGCAGGTAAAACAACACTTCATGAATTACAATTACTGTGTAAATGTAAAATCATGTACTGTAAAATCATCAACTACTGAAAAAACATATACATATCTGTACCATGGGAACTTAATCTGGATGCTCATCTGTCTTTTTATATTCAGCTGTGGCTGATGTGAATACTGCCCCCGTGTGATAGTAACAGGTATGTAAAAAAACAACACAGAATGGTAAATTATAGGAAACTTTAATGAACTGTATTGACTGAGCTATGCCATGTATCATCTTTTGTATTATTAAAGCTATCGTTGCATATTATTTTCATTAGGAAACCATCCCATGACAAGATCATGTAGAGAAGAATATTAAGAATAGAAAATATAGTGAGGATATTTTACAGTATGGTTTTACCTCAATCATTACAGCAGGAATTGAGAAACTGCAGTGTGTTATTTGTTGTGAAGTTCTATCAGCCAAATCTATGAAGCTGAATAAACGAAAACGCCATTTTGATAACAAGCATCTGAGCTTTGCTGGCAAGCATACCAACTATTTTAGAAGCAAAGCTGGTGGACTCCAGAAAGCCAGACTTGACACTGGTGACAAGTACCAGAAACAAAATGTAGCAGCCATTGAAGCTTCACATTTGGTGGAATCGCCAGAGCTATGAAACCTCACACCATTGCTGAGGATTTACTGTTGCCAGCAGCCAAAGACACTGTTTGAATTTTGATTGGAGACGAATCTGTTACGAAATTGAGTGCAATTTCCTTATCTAACAACACTGTCAGCAGTAGACCAGATGACATGTCTGCTGATATTCTTGATCAGGTAATCCAGGAAATTAAACCTGCTCCACTTCTAATATTCAGCATCCAGCTTGGTGAATCTAGAATATAGATATAGAATGGTAGAACCACAAGACTGGCCATGAAATCATTCTTCTGGCCTGAAACTGAACTTGTGAGTGTGTGTGTGTG
>NW_022111341.1:840979-861070 GCF_000313985.2 Echinops telfairi | reverse complement strand
AAAAAAAAAGGAGGAACGGAAACAGAAAACCCTGGGAGGAAGTGGGACAAGGGGTGGTACATTGCGGCGATTGCCACGGATGAGTTAGAAGAAAATGTGTATGGTCTGTTGAATGTAAAACTAATGACATGATTGTAAATCTTCACCTAATTCACAGTGAAAAGTTTAAAAATTTTTATTTGCCATGGTTCTGCAATCAACGGTAATATTCAAATATTTACCAATATGGCATGAACACAACCAGTGAGAACAAATGTTGGTTTTCACAAAGAGGTAAGCATGTTCCCATGAATGCACACGGAGTCCTGTCTTCAATAACAAGGCAAACGTGCCTTGATAATCCCACAAATGTTCTAATTTTTCTAAGCAGAGGAAACGATCTGCAAAGCCTGTGAAACAATGAGGTTCATTTGGAACCACTGACACAGTACATTTTTATTGTGAATTGCACTCTGAATTCATTTTAAAACCACTTCACTCATTTTACATTTGGATAGTGGTCTACCGTTTAGCTGAAAATTGAGCCATGGGGATGATCGATTCCAGACCTGAAGAATATTCGTAAGGGCTAGATTCTTAGGGGTTCCTTAGGAAGATGGTGAGACGTTGTCCCCCATATTTTGAACAGGAGCGACCAGTCCCTGGAAAAGGACAGCAGGCTTGGTAAAGTGGAGGATCTTTGAAAATGAGGAAGCCCCTCGCTGAGACCGGTTGACAAGTAGCTGCAACGTAGTTCAAACATAGCAGCAATTGTGTGTCTGGGGCAGCCCCGGCCATGTTTCCTTCTGTGATCCAGAGGCTAGCTAAGTGCTGGCGCTACCAAGGCTTTTTTTATATGCAGGTGTATTTCATTAAAATTAAAAACTTCTGCTTTTCATTCTTATTTTAAAGGGAATCCTTCACCTTTATTTTCTTTTTCCAAAATGGTTGTGAGAATTCCAGTTCCTTTACTTTTTCATATATATTTTAGAAGCTGCTTGTTTATTTCACTATATAATTTGAAAATGATTCTTCTTTTAATTGATTGGGATTAATACATATATTAAATCATCCCATAGTTCAATCACATCCAGTAGAAATGTACATTTGCTACCACAATCAGTTTCCAAACATCCTTATCCTATATGGGCCCCCTGGATATCATCACCTCTTCACCTGGCTCCCACTTCTGTGTCCCCCTTCTGCCCAAACCCAAAATGTCTGCTTTTCTAAAGACAATGACACATAAGTCACAGGTTTGGGAGAAAATATTTGACAAGCACAGATTTGATTAAAAACATATAGATGAAGGGATTTCAAAGCATAGGTGGAAAAATCCCATGGTCCTGTCATGGCATTTTTCCATGAAAATCATAGACATTTCTAGTAAACAAAATATATCAAAATGTGAAGCCATTGTTTCTCTGAATGCCTCCACTCAGGGTCTATATGAAGGAGGTGTTTCCATCCTTCTAACCCTTCTCCCCAGAGAATTTTGTTCTCTTCCATTGATGTCGTTTTACGATGGTAGTTTGGGCATGCTCAAAGTACTCAACTCATAAAGAAGTCCGAAGGGGCAAGATCAGAGCAGTGTGGTTGATGGGGTCATGTTTCCTAAGAAATTTCTCTAAGGATTAATAAATTTATTGCTGTGATGGAAAGAAATTATTTGGTGCAACTTTCCTAGCCCTTATCTCACCAATGCAGTTTCCAGTTTATTAGCATTTCTTTTTAATAAACACTCATGATCACCTTGGGTCCTTTGAGAAACTTCTCGAGATTACCCCCACCAGAATTCTAAGAAGCAGCATAACCTGAGCTACTCCGTCTATCCGAGTTACCGACCCTGGACAGCCCCTGACAAGAGGGCAGAGAAGCCTGGGAATATTTTTCAGATCTACATCAAAGCATGAAGGACATGTTCTGCTTGACTGCTCTAAAGGCCTGGGGCCCTGCACGACTGTATTGTGTGTCAGTGATCAGACCAGAGATTAGAACTGGTTGAAAAATAACTCAGAAATCTGAGATAAGAACATCTTCTGCCTTCCAACAGAGTTCATGAACTAGACCCCACTGGGTTTCAGGTCCAGGAGGGAGGGACAATCTTTTATGTGAACCTGGAAGAGGCAGGGCAGGTAGAGGGGAAGAATGTATCCCTTCCATGAACAAGGAGTTCAGTTACAACTAGCTGGCAGGGTGTTAAGCCAGATGGGAGAGGGAGTAGTCAAGGCAAACCAACTGTTTCTCTTTACCAGCCCAAATCCTTCCCAGCAACTTTCGGGTTATCTTAGAGTAAGTACTTTACAATAGGTTTATGGAGGGACAATAATCATCATTTACAGAGAATTGTGAAATTCATGATTTACTGTTGAGAGCTTTCCCCCAGAAGACTTTCCACGGTGACTGTGCATTCCTGGGGCGCAAAACACTTGGCAAAGTAGCTGAGATATTCAGGTCCCACAGCTAAATGTCCTAATTCAATATATAGTATTCAATTGGCTGTGTGATGGAAGTTTGAGCACACAACTGGTGGAAACTCTTTGGGGCATTTCCATTCTGCCTAAAGGCTCACTGCGAGTCAGAATCTACTGCATAGTTACGGTTTTGTTTTGTTTTTTTAGAGCAGTCCTTCCCCAATTTTTGTGTGCATATGAATCACATCAGGTGCTAGAATAAAAACGAAATTCCCATTTGGTGATTCCGAGATTTGGAATCCCAAGAGTCTTGCAGGTGACACTGCAGTGGTTCCCGGATCACAAATTGAGTTGTTGTTGTGGTTGTTATGGTAGAGTCCACTCCAACTCCTAGTGACCCTATGCACAACTGCTGGGTCCTGAGCCACCCTCACTATTGTGATGTGTGAGCCCATTGTTGGAGCCACGGTGTTAATCGATTTCATCCCGGGCCTTCCACTTTTTCATTAATTCTCTAGTTTTCCAAGCATGACGTCCTTCTCCGGGGACTGGTCTCTCCTGATAACTTGTCCAAAGTATGTGAAACACAATGTCTTGTCATCTTTGCTCCTAAGGAGCCTTTTGGCTGTACTTCCTCCGAGACAAATTTGCTCATTCTTTTTGGCAAAATGCTGTCAATATTTTTCACCAACATCATAGTTCAAGTGTACAAATTCTTCTCCAGACGGATCCTTATTCATCGGCTAGATTGCACATGCATATAAAGTAATTGAAAATACACCGGTTTGGATCAGGCACACCTTAGTCTCAAAGTGCTCTTCAACACTTTAAAGAGACCTTTTACAACAGATCTGCCCTGACTGCTGCTTCCATATACATCAATTGTGGATCGAAGTTAAATTAAACCCTTGACTATTTGAATCTCTTTCCCCCACCATTTATCATGATGCTGTCTATCGGTCCAGTAGTGAGGATTTTTGTTTTCTTTACGTTGAGGTGTAATCCATACTGAAGGTTGTATCTTTGATCTTCATCAGCAAGTGCTTCAAGTTTTATTCACTTTCAACAAGCAAGATCATGTCATCCGCACATCATCTCCTCCAATCTATTCCCATGTTCTTCTTCAGAGAGTACATCTTCTCAGATGATTTGCTCAGCATGCATATTGAGTAAGGATGGTGAAAGGAGACTAATCTGACACACACCACTCACTATCCTTATGCTCTGTTCTAGTTAACTACTGCCTTTGGGTCTATACACAGGCTTTACACGAGCACAATGAAGTGTTCTGGAATTTCTATTCTTTACAATGTTATCCAAAGTTTGTCATGATCTCCAGGGTCAAATGTCTTTGCATAGTCAATAAAACACAAGTAAATATCTTTCTGATGTTCTCTGCTTGCAGCCAAGATCCATCCGACATCAGCTATGCCATCCCTCTCCTCACATCCTCTTTTGAATGCAATTTGAATTTCTGGTAGTTTCCTGCTAATATGCTGTTGCAATTGTTTAAAAAATTATCTTCAGTAAAATTTTACTTGTATGTGATATGAATGATACTATTTGATAACCCCCACATTTTATTGCGTCATCTGGTTTTGAAACGTGCACAAACATTCATCTCTTCCGGTTGACCGACCAGGTAGATCTCTTCCATTTTCTTGGCATACACTAGTGCGTGCTTCTAGTGCCTCGTCACTTTGTTAAAACATTTCAGTTGATGTTCCATCAACTCATGGAGATTCGTTTTTGCCAATGCTTTTAGTAAAGCTTGGATTTCTTCCTTCAGTATCATTGGTTCTTGGTCATAGGCTACTTCTTGAAATGGTTGAACATTGACCAATTCTTTTTAGTACAGGCACCCTGTGTAATTTTTCTATCTTCTTTTGATGCTTCCTGCATCATTCAATATTTTTCCCACAGAATCATTCATTATTAAAACTTGAGGCTTGCGGTTTTTCTTCAGTACTTTCAGCTTGAGATGTTGTGTAAAATGTGCAGAAGCGGTATCTGATCTCCTCTGCCCTCCCCTTTCCTGTCGTCTTCCGTTTGTAGAATATTGTCCCTCACCTTTGCTAACATCCCTCTACCCTCTGGCCTATTGGTTCTTGTTCTTTCCTTTCCCCTTCCATCCCTGGTAATCATTAAAGTCTGTTTCTTTTGGTATGAATAACCTTTATCTTGATTTTTTCTTTTATAAAAATAACCTCATACAATATCTTTCCTTTTAAGATTGACAAAAAGGAAGCGTGATTAACTTCACTCAGCATAATGGATTATACATTTTTTGAAACCCATTCACACAACCTAACACTGTAGATTTCATCCTGCCTCAATATAACTGCCCCAAATCCTACCTCATTAACATCATAGACATTAGGGTTTACAACAGATAGGATAATGACATCAGATCACAAAATGGAGGACGATAACATAATACGGAAAAATCATGGCTTCGCCAAGTTGATATACATTTTGGGAGGCATAATTAAATCCACAACACTAATGAACTGTTATATGCAATATGTTATGCTTGTTGGATGATTTGCTCTCAAAAGAAGGTCTCAGGATGTGAGAGCCAGCTCACAAATTGGCCAGGGACAAGAGGGCATGGTTGCAGAGACAAAAGAAAGAGAAGCAATGAAGTTGGGAAGCAGGGGGGCTCAAGAAGAAGAGACTCCAAGGCCCAGCTCGTTATTTGAGGTAGGTTTTTGTACAGCTCTTCTCAGTACCCTGCATTTGGTGACCAGTTCCCACACAAAGGGTCACTTAACAATGATCTGAAGGCAAACAAAGAAACATTAATGTGTTAGCCAATTACTCTGTGGCCCAGAGGGGACGATAAAGTCAGGAATAGGGAGTACAGCTGATCTCTTGAAGAACGCTGTGTTTCAGCAGTTTCCCAGGGAAGGAAGAGAAAAGCTTATCTTAGGTGAAGATCAAACCATGCGGTGCATCTTGGGCTGAGCTGTCAGCACCTTTCCACAAGGCCTTGCCTAAACCATGGAAGGTGATGATCATATTCTACTTGAAGAAGGAAATGAGGTTCAGACTGTCCCCTAAATGTACTCTGTCACACGGCAGCTGGGGACAGGTTCTCTATGTTCAGAGGATTTAGCACCAATGTCTCCGTGTGCCGGGACTTTATGTTCCTCTTAAGACAATCTGTTCCCACATCTGGCGTTCTCTCAAACATCATTCTTACCTAGATCCCTTAAAACTTCCTCCAAATACTTACAGACATTTACAACTAGGAAGCAGTAGGCAGGAGTGAAAATCGCTCTCTCTTTCTGTGTGTGTAGTACATGTGTATGTAACAAATGGTTTGCCTTCTCATCAGCAGATGTACAATTCAAATTCAGTGACATTTGCTATGTCTATCACATTGTCCAACCATCACCATGATCTGCTTTCAAATTTCCACATCATCCTTTAAAAAAGCGGAGTGTCCCCTAAACAGTGAGTATCCCTTTACCCTTCCCTCTTGTCCAACCATCCCCCCAACTTCCAGTCTACTCTCATCTCTATGCATTGGCCCATCCTAGGAAGTACCTCTAAGTAGGAATTTATAATATGTGTTCCTTTGTGACTGACTCGGCAAGTGTTCAAGTTTCAGTCTTATTATAGTCTCAGGATGTAATTGATCTTTAAGGCTGAGTAATATTCCACCTTAGGTACGTATCACATTTTACTTATCCACTCATTCATGGATGAGCACTTAGCTGTTTCTACATTTGGTCCGTTGTGAGTAGGGCTGCAAGGAACACAGGTGGACACATGTCTGCCTGTGTTCCTGCTTTCCATTCTTCGGGGAATATTCTTAGGAATGAAATTGCTGGTTCGTGAGACAATTCTATATTTACCAAACTGCTTTCCATGCTGATTGTGCCATTTTAGAAATCGGTTTTCAAATAAGTGTAGACATGAGAGAGAGGAAGACTTCCAAGATCACAGCATCAGTTTCTTGACAGAGAGCCTCACCTGTCCCTCACCTGGTGAGTGCTCACCTACATGCTGCATAGAAGACTAGAATGAAGAGGTAAACTTCTACTCCATGTAAGAAGACTAGAATTTCCCAGAAGCCTCTCCCCAGACCTCCATTTCTCCACTCTTTTCTAGTTGCAAAGCATTGGCAAAGACTGTGAGGCTATTGGTGAAAGTTGCTGGTGAGTTATGACAGTTTTAACTTATTCTGTGATACCTCCAGAGAAGTAAAGAATTGGTCCTTTTCTTCCCTCCCAGGGACCTCCAGACGTTAAAAGGTTTTCACTAAGTTATAATCTGACTATATTGTTCATTGTGTGATAAAGAGTGTCCTAGCTAATATGAGAATAAAAATAATTTATAAATTATCAAAGTCTCACAGGGGTGGGGCAGGGAGGGGTACAAAGAGAAGCTGATACCAAGGGCTCAAGTAGAAAGACAATGTTTTGGAAATGATGATGGCAACATAGGTACAAAGGTACTTGAGACAATTGATATATAGATTGTTATAAGAGCTAAAAGAGGCCCCAAAATAATGATTTATTAAAATAAAATAAAATTGGAAAAAATAAAGAATGTCCTTGCCAGAAATTCAGCCAAAGACACAAAGAATTCTCTTTTTGTGACCCTCCTTTATCCTCAGAGTGCTTCCCTTTCTTTGACAAGCTTTTCTTATAATTACTAGACATTTCTAGATTTTGTGGTGAGTGTGTATGGGTGTGAAGGAGGAGGGAGGTCTATTTCTTTTCCAAGGTTTCCTGATCCATGAAGCCCCAAACCTCAGTATGTCCGTTTTCCTGGAACTAGTCCTTCTATTAACTGAGAGGGAATAAGCAAAAGCTATTGCAATCCTTGGAAGATGTCAGACTTCTGAAATATCTTGCAGATATGTGACTCTATCTTTGCAACTCTCAGGCCTGCCTTCCTCTCTCGTCCTACCCCACCTCCACCTCCGTATAATATGGTTGCTTTCTACATGGAGCTAGCTCTCTAAGCTCCAGGAGCTATCTTCAACATACTGAGTAGAATACATTATTTTCCATAGGTAAGACTCCCATAGCCTTGGTGGTACAGTAGTTACTAGTTGGGTCATGAATGGTAAGGTCCACAGTTAAAAGCCACCTAAAGTTCTGGGGCTTTCTACTCTGTGAAACTCACAGAGGCATCAACTTCATGACAACAGTTCAAACCCATTGGCTGCTCCAGGAGAGAAACTGAGGCTTGGGGTTTTCTGCTTCTATTAAGATTTACAGAAATCCCAAATGAAGACTGAGCATGATAGTGGGACAAGAGGAAGGTAAAAGGAAACAGAGGAAAGAGCTCGGGGGCAAAGGACATTTATAGAGGTCTAAATAAAGGCATATACATATGTAAATATATTTATATATGAGGATGGGGAAATAAATCTATGTGCATATATTTATAGGTTTAGTATTAAGGGGGAAGACGGACATTTGGCCTCCACTCAAATACTCCCTCCATGCAAGAATACTTACTTCTATTAAACTGGCATTCTGTGATGCTCACCATCCCTGACACAATCGTTGAAGACAAAATGGGTGAATAAACAAATGTGGTGAAGAAAGGTGATGGTGCCCAGCTATCAAAAGATAGAGTGTCTGGGATCTTAAAGGCTTGAAGGTAAAGAAGTAGTCATCTAGCTCAGAAGCAACAAAGCCCACATGGAAGAAGCACACCAGCCTGTGTGATCACGAGGTATCAAAGGGATCAGGGATCAGGCATCATCAGAACAAAAATCCTATCATTTGTGAATGAGGGGGAGTACGGGGTGGAGACCCAAAGCCCATCTGTAGGCAATTGGACATCCCCTTGTGGAAGGGTCACAGTGACAGAAAAGCCAATCAGGGTGCAGTGTAGCAACCATGAAACATACAACTTTCCTCTAGTTCCTAAATGCTTCCTCCCACCCACTATCATGATACGAATTCTACCTTACAAATCTGGCTAGACCAGAAGATGTACACTGGTACAGATAGGAACTGGAAACACAGGGAATCCAGGGTGGATGATCCCTTCAGGACCAGTGGTGTGAGTGGTGATACTGGGAGCATGGAGGGAGGGTGGGGTGAAAAGGGAGACCTCCTCCCTGGGGGATGGATAACATAAAAGTGGGTGAAAGGAGACGTCAAACAGTGCAAGATATGACAAAATAATAATTTATAAATTATCAAGGGTTCATGAGGGAGGGGAGAGCAGAGAGGGAGAGGAAAAAGGAGGAGCTGATGCCAGGAGCTTAAGTGGAGAGGAAATGTTTTGAGAATGATGAGGGTAATGAATGTACAAATGTGCCTTACACCATTGATGTATGTATGGATTGTGGTAAGAGTTGTATGAGCCCCTCATAAAATGATTTTAAAAAAAAGATTTACAGAAACCAAAAGGGAATCAGCGAGGTTTTGGGTTTGGTGTGTTTGTTTTTAATGCAACAACTGTTGTTCTTGCAGCTCCGTTTAAAATAGTACAAATGGTGCTGGGTTCTCAGCCATGCTCACAGTTTGTTGGCGCCCATTGTTGCTGTCACTGCTCAATCCATCCTGTTTCTGATCATCTTTCTTTTGGGCTGGCCCTCCACTTTACCAAGCATAATGCAGTAATTATCTCTGAAGGAGGACGCTGCATTCGAGACGGAAGACTTTGATTCTCATTTTGACTAAACTATCACTTTTTTTAGTTTCAATTTCTTTATCTATAAAGATTTTTGTTTGTTTGTTCTCAGTTCTGTCCCGGGGTCGCCTATAATGATGGCGATCTTGGAAGGTGGCAGAGAGGAGTAGATTTCAACCTAGCGCATTCAAGCTTTTATAGGAATATCAATATTTCACACTATGGGTCAAATGAGTTTCCGGCCACTAGGATCCATTTCAAGATGTTCCCTCCCAATTTCCCCATTGTTTTCTCCCTTTGAATAGTGTCTAGAAAGATGGTGATTTTGAGAGATGATTTTGGGGGGCCGTGAGCTCATCTCAAAGTTCTGGAGAAAGAAAGATGCTGAACCTTTTAGTTTAGTTCTCCCCCGCCCCCCCCCCCCCCCCCCCCCCCCAGTTCTTTTCTTCAGGTGTTTTCTGGGAAATGCTTTTCTATAGTTTAATCAGCCCGCCCACCAGGGAATCGCTCTGTTTTCTTCCAGTCTTTTAGCAGATCTGCTGTTAAAAGCAGGGAGACCTGGCGCTGCTCAGGTTAAAGAGCTCCAACTCCCAGCTCAGCGCAAGAGGGGGCGGCGGGAGGGGGGGCGGGGTTCTCAGCAGGACAAAGATGTCAGTTGGATCTCCTCAAGCTTTACCGCCCTGGGAATCCTCTGGGGGCAGCTGTCCTTTGTCCTGTAAGGTCGCTGTTAGTCGGAGTCGAAGGGGCCAAAATGGGCTTGCTCTGGGGCTCACTAAGCACATCGCTCTTTTGTCTTTCTTTAGAGGGAGGACATAATTCACACAACTATCCGTTTTCTTCTGACTGTTTTATAACACAGGGATACCAGAAACTTTAGGAGGATCTCTGGTTTCAAGAATCTCAGGTTCTCCAGAATGGCGCGTGCACACTGACCCTCTAGAACATCGGTTCTCAACCTGTGGGTCGCGACCCCTTTAGTGGGGGGTGTGTGTGTGTGTGTGTGTGAAACAACCCTTTCACAGGGGTGGCCTAAGATCCTCGGAAGAGAAATATTTCACAATATATCATTACATATTGTTTTGTGATTAATCACTATGCTTTAGTTATGTTTCATTATGTTCAATTTGTAACAGTGAAAATACATCCTGCCTATCAGATATTTACATGACGATTCATAACTAGCAAAATGACAGTGAAACGAAATACTTTTATGGTTTGGAGGGGGGGGGTCCCCACCACATGAGGAATCATATGAAAGGGTGAGGAAGGTGGAGAACCACTGCTCTAGAAAACACTCTGGTCCCACCTCCCACGTGCCCTGCGGGATTGCCCTTCCCCAACTGCAGCAGGGGGAGGTTGGGACCGAACGCGCTGCTCTGTGATTGGAGGGCGAGTTGTCAAACCAGTCCCTGCCTGGGGCTCAAAAGTAGCTGAGATTCCCGGGAACTCCGACTCCTAGGACCTCGGAATGCGAGCCATGACCCGGCTTTTCTGGGCTTCCTGTCTTTTCCCGTGGCTCCTGGTGGGCTCCATCCAGCCGAACCCAAACCAGAAGACAAAGGTGAATATCTACCTGGGGAAGGGGGCCGGGGGGGTGGGGGGGGCGGAGACCGGGGACTCGCTTGGCCATCAGAGAGCAAGGAGTTCTGTCCTCCCTTCTTCTCTGAGGCTCAGATCTGCCTTCCCACCTCATCTTCGGGACTTCTGCGTCGGTGCCTGGGGCTCCTCCACATCGCCCCTCGCTTACCTGTTTCTTCTGCACCTGGGGCTCATCGAGGCCTGTATGCACCAGGAACAAAGCATGCACTCCGCTTCCCCTTCCCCCTGGGGGCCGCCTGATAGCCCAGAGCCAGGCCCTCCAAACTTATCTCCAACTAGTCTTATGGGCAGTCAGGAAGGTCTCAGGAAAGTGGCTGGGACGTGACAGGCAAGTAGGTTAAGGAGCCGGACTTAGAGGCTGCCCCAGTCAGAAGCCAGGAGGTGTCAGGGAGAGAGTTTCCTTGTTTGTGTTTGGCCTTTTAGCCCCCCCCCCTCCTGGAAACAACAAGCTACACCAGGTTAATGGTAATTCCAGTGGAGATCCCATGGAGACAGGCTTCCATCTAAGGAAGGGAGGATGCTCTTAGGTGGGTCGAGGTACCGACCCCCCTTAGGTGCCAGCCTTCCCTGTGAAAGATGCATATATAGATCTGGAGGCTTATGGGGTGGGGTTGGGAGTTCAGGATGACAAAGATGATGTGAGGAGCTAACTTTAAAGTCAGACAAATTCATTAAAAACTTGAGCCTCCCTGTGGCCTTACACCAGACACGGATCTCCTATTGGGTTCTTTCTCTTGTGGAAAATAATATCCAACTTACAGTGCAGGGCAACTCAGACCTTAGCTTGCGTGTGAATCATGCAAAGAACTTGATTCCGGTCCATAGCTCTCAAGTGGGGCTCAGGAGCGTGCATTTCTCACATTACCCCGAGGTCTGAGGTCTCAGGCCACACTTGCAATGATGATGCATGCACATAAAATCAACAATTGGTCCCTGTCAAAAAGTCACTCCCTCTTCTTGGGGTGTAGGGGAGGGGGAGAAGCATTGCAATTCCCAGGATTAATTCCCTAGGACTTGCCATTGCAGTAGCAAGAAAGGCGCATTGCTAGAAATTGTTTAACACAGAGCAAATTTGGCAAAAGCACAGGCACTTAAATGGCTAGCCTTTTAGGGGGTTCCTTGACTACTGTACCCAAACGTGTGTATGGATGTAGGAACACTCGGGAAAGGGGTCTTCAGAGGAGCCTCCGTCTTGCCAAGGTTGCCTGGTGCCTTGTTGTCAGAAATGATTGCCTTAATAGATGATAAAAGGCCTCCTGGCCTCACGCTCACCATAGACGCTCATGGACAGAAGCGCCCTTCCTTGCATGCGGTCAGATCTCGATGGACGAAGACCCCGTGTCGCTCAGCTTCTGGTGCTCTAAAATTCTGACTTTGCTCATCTCTAAACTCCATCTTTTAGCCTCGAAATGCTTTTCATTAGGAAAGGTCCCTTAAAAATCATAAATCCCAATTCATGAACAGTCTACTTTATTTCTCCACACACGGGAGTGAGAAGGGTCTAAGCCAACATGCGCACCCCCTGGGCAAAGCGCCAGAAAGGCTATTCAGCGGGATCCAGAAGAGGTGCATGCGTGTATAAATGTATGCAGAATTGCTTTCTATTATGAGAAACTCCATAAACATCTGTTAAGAATATCTGGGAAGGGATGGATGGCTAGAACTGGGATTAAGGATGGGGGCTGGGGTACAATGTCAGAATGGAGGTGAGTGGAATTAATCTTCCAGAATTGGGAAAAGCATTATGAAGTGCTTGTTCACACACACACACACACACACACACACACACACACCCCACAAATGACATAAATTCAAGTCGTGGCATGAAACCAGACTATAAATATTACAATATTACATGTAACAGTCTCCTTAATTATCAGAGATTGAATTTGTAACATTAAAGGTCTTTGAGTAATTTTAGAAAAGTTTACAGATGTTGGGAATTCCTGTTTATGTTATGCCTGCACCACATGACTGTCTTGCTTCCACTTCAGACGGAGTGCTATGAAGGGGTGACAGGCACCATCTATGAGTACGGAGCCCTCATGATCGATGAGGAGGAATATGTCCCGTTTAAGCAGTACAAGGGCAAGCACCTGCTCTTTGTCAACGTGGCCACCTACTGAGGCCTGACAGCTCAGTATCCTGGTAAGAACTCATGTTTCAATTCTTTTAGAACTAGCTTTGCCAGACAATCATAGCAGAATTCCAGAACATGTTGCTAATGTATTCTTTCTGGCATTGTGAGTAAATAGGTAACCACATGATTCCAATTCCTAAGTCATACCACTGCTATGCTCCTTAGAGGGCCATGAGAATTACCTGCATACTTGAGAACTAAGACTCTCCCAAAGATTGCACTAAACAAAGGCCCCCAGGAACACACATGTCATCAAACAAGTTGAGTTTATAGAACTTCACGTGGGAGAAGATGCATTTTGGAGGACCCATAGGACTCTGAAAAAAGGTGTTTTAACTTATTCAGAGAACGGGGCTCGTATTAAGCTATTTGGTCAAGGGGTCAAGGAACTTGAAGTTGTTATCTCAGTTGGATGCTATCAGGAAATGGGGGCCATTCTGTGATTGGCTATATTAGTAACTCATATCTACACATGAAGGGGAATAAAGCAAGACTTCTAATCATTTGCTCCACCCAGATCCTCCATTTCTGCTCTAGAAGAACATATGCTTAATTACTACAGCAGAAGATGAGTGTGAATACTAACTAAGGAAATATGTAAACCATTTTCCACTTAAGAACCAGTTCCTAGAGGAGATGCCCGCAGGTAGAGCTGAGACTAAATGGTGCTATCGGAGGCTCATTAAGGGGACTAATAAAGATGGCCTGAAAATTATCAAGGTGGTAATGATGGTATAAGCCTGGTATAAGATGGTTTCCTGACAGTAATAAGAGAATACCTTTGTGCCCTGTGATCCTGGTGAGAATTTCAAGGAACCTGGCGTTGGTTGCTGTTGACTAGGACCCTCCTTCTAGCAACCCTGTGTACAATGGAAGGAACACTCCACAGTCCGGCACCACCCTTACACTTGTTCTGGTTGGGCTCAGGGCTGCAGCCACTACGGCAATCTAGCTCAATGGGAATCTTCCTCTTTTCACTGGCATTACCAAGCCCGATGTCTTCTTTCAGGGACATCAATTAGATAATTGGAATTGATCAAAGAGAAGGGAGTACTCTGAAGATATGTTTGGAATTTCTCTGATTCCTAGGTATTCCTGGGATGTGACTGGAATGCCCGCATAATCTCAAGATAGGCCATTAAGGCGCAGAGTTGGGACAGGGAGTAGCAACAAAACAAAACAATTTTGCCTTTTCTTTTTTAAAAAATTGATTCTCCATACCTCACCTAATTCATAAAAAATTATGGTCCACTTTGGAAAATATTGTATGAGGTAAAAAGGGAGCCATTTGGATGATATTTTGGAATTCTAGCAATATCTCTGTGTTAGTCTGGGTACTTTAAAGAAACAAATCCACAGAAATTCATGTATAAGAGAGAGTTTTACATAAAGGTTCAGTGCGCATCAAGAAAACATCCCAACCCAGTGCTGCCCAAGCCCACAAGTTCAACATTAACCCATATGTCCAACACCAATCCACAAAGTTCTCCTCCACCTCAAAAAACACACACTATGATGCCGAGTCACTGAATGTGTAAACATCTCAGCACTGGCAGGGGTCTCCACACAGGTGCTCCAGCACCCAGGGCTGCATCGGGGTAGGTCCATGTGGCTTCTCCTTGGGGGTGTCTTGCAGGAAGTCAGCCTTGCCAGCTGAAGCAGGGAAGTGCTAAGGCAGCTGCACCCTGGTGCGACCACCACAAAGCAAGAGACCCGAGAACTAGAAAGGCAAGGCTCACCGAGCCATTTATCTCTCCAACCTTCAATTAACTCCACATGTGTTTATCGGCCAGGTTGGCACAATAAACTAACTATTTCATCTGTAACCTTAAACATGTCCCTTGCTAAAGCTTGGTTTCTTTGTGTGATAAATAGAAAAATCCAATGGTGCTTTTCTGATCCAAGTGGGGATACTGGTCAAGTTCCCCACACGCTTCTTTCTCTGCCTGCAGAACTGAATGCACTCCAAGAGGAACTGAAGTCTTCTGGCCTCGTTGTGTTGGGCTTTCCTTGCAACCAATTTGGAAAACAAGAACCGGGAAAGAACTCGGAGATCCTTAATGGACTCAAGTGAGTGCCCACCTGAAACTCTGCCAGAGGCCCTTTCCTTCTGGAAACTTCTGGTACGGGTGGTAGATTAATGGGTTCAAGATCATTTCCTTGATGCTTTAAATTATTTCTTGCCTTTGTAGCAATGCTGAAAGTATTCTCACAAATTTTGAATTATCTGATGGTGTAAGACCAGGAAAAGGTCTAGTAGAAAGGAAGCACAGAGAAGCTGGATCTAGAGTTGGGAGGTTAGGGGAAAGGATGGAATATAGGAGGCAGAATGGACCATGAGGAGACTCATGAAAGAGGAGAGAAGGTCCATCTCCATTCACTATATTTAAAGTCAAATAACAGAAACCTCCCAACTTTCTTGGCAATCGCTATTGGCTCCATGAAACCAAACACATGAAGTCCACATACCCAGAAACCTCTGTTGCTTCATCTTCTCTATCTCACTCCTCTCTCCCTTTAAGTCTCATTTCCATTTTGGGGGGCGGGGGGCAAATTGTGGTAGTCATAATTATATGGTCTTATCTTAATTTGAGGAGCACTGGTGGGATAGTGGTTATGCATTCGGCTGCTAACCACAAGGTTGGCAGTTTGAAAGCAGCAGTTGCTCCTAAGGAGTGTCTTGTAAACTCACAGGGGGCAGGTCTACCCAGAGTTAACTGTGTCAACTCAATGGCAGTTAGTTCGGTTTGGCCTTAATTTGGATCCTTCAGGGAATACTTGGGTTTATTACAGGTATGTGCGCCCAGGGGGTGGCTTTGTCCCCAATTTCCAGCTCTTTGAAAAAGGAGATGTGAATGGAGAAAAAGAACAGAAAGTTTATACTTTCTTAAAGGTGAGTGAACACAATTCTGCATGGCTTGGTTAGGCTAGGATATATGAAAGTAGGGGACTCCATGGAGGGAAAGCGATTTTCAAATAAGTTTAGGGGTCATGACAACCAATAATTTGGAGTCTGACTTCTAGCAGCAGAAACATGTAATGTTTGTATGATAAACTCTTGAGAAAAAATGACAATGCTGGGAGTGTTGTATTTATTATATAAGGCTTAAATTATTGAACATAAAATACCATTATGTATTTGAATATTAGGTTAAAACATATAGACAGTTTCGTTCAAAATGATAACAGAAATTTTAAGATTTTTTTAATTGAATTTTCTTTAAAAAATGTTTAATGTTGGTGGTTTTACATTAATCTCCAATGTGTGTATGTGTATCTTGAACTATTACTGGTCTCTAAAGTCCTTTACTGAAAATAACTACATGCCATTATTTATTGGTTAACAAAACTAAAGCAAGACAAATTACATTTATTTAAGCACCTTGATGCAATTATGGAACTAGGAGACAAAAGTAAGAGAAATGATTTCTGTTTAGCATCGTAGTACGTAGCTCTGGGTATTTGAGTGGTACTTGTAGTGGTGACGATTCATAGAAAAGTCTGTGGTTGATGGGAGGCATGTCAGGTCATTAACATGAGTTTATTGAGATATATGATGGGGAATAAGACTACCTAGAGATGGCGACCCGATAGAAACAGAAATAAGCTTGTCTTTTTAATTTTTATCTCTCTGCTCCAGAATTCCTGCCCTCCTCCCTCTGAGATTTTGGGTTCATCAAGTCAACTTTTTTGGGAACCCCTAAAGGTCCATGACATCCGCTGGAACTTTGAGAAGTTCCTGGTGGGCCCTGATGGAGTCCCTGTCATGCGCTGGTATCACCGGGCTCCCGTCAGCGCAGTCAGGGCAGACATCCTTGAGTACCTGAAGCAGTTCGAAGACCAGTAGCAAAAGCCAGAGAGTTGCAACCGGCTTCCACCTGAAGGACTTGCTAGGAATTCATTTTACCACACATGCCTTGTAACTCTGTCTGCATATGACCAAACCATCTTGTACTACCAAAGCACCCATGTAGGTGTTTGAAGAATTAAGGGTGGGAAACATATTTCCCCAACTCTCTCTTCACAAATTATCCATCTTTCTTTTGACCTCTTCCAAAAGACAGTCCTCCTTTGAGGTGGATGACTCAGATCGCCCGCTCCCACGCCCACCCCAACTGAAACAAACGGCTGTCATAGTGCCCAATGCAACTCATGCCGGACTACACGACAGGGCAGAACTGCTCCATGGAGTCCCAAGTCTGTAACTCATCACTGGAGCTGGCGGCTACCTCCTCCCAGCACAGAGCAGCTGGTGGGTCCAAACCACCGAGCACTTTTCAGACGACCGCATGATTCCACAAAGGCCAGACTCAGACAGCTGACGTCTATCCTTACCCCATCCTGAAGGCTTACAGGAAACAGGAGCTGGTAGCAAGATGGTCTAGGTCGGCTTCATAGAAATTAGTCATGCACTGTGACGCTCCTCTTTTCTCTTCATCCCCGATACCCAGCAGTCCTCCTATAGAACCTCTGAAGGCAGAGTGAGAGCAGAAACCTCACCTCACATGAATGGAGGGGCATATCCATGATGGTGGGTCCCAAAGCCTCTCTAGGTCGGACCCTATCAGAATCTTCCCTGGTGCCTGTCCCTTAGTGCATTCAGGTCATGGCACCTAGGCAGGGATGTCCCTTTACTCTGGATGGTGGGCTGTCTCCTCTCACCCTGGATCTCTCCAACTTTGGAGCCAGTCTTATCACTGTCTCAAATAATAATACACCTGCCACAGCTGGGAGCAGTGTGCTGTTTTCCTAACCCCATGTTAACACCTGGAGTCATACTCCTTCTGCTTTTGCTTTGTCCTTCATCTCTTGACCACGTAACTTAGTCAGTTTTCATTTTGTCGTTCTCAAAAGATCTTTAGTGTCCTATTTCGTCCACTCAAAAGCAGTAGCCAGTATCACTGGCTGGGCCTGGGTGCTCATAGCACTGCTGGGACAGTGAGTACAGACCTCTTAGAATTAAGACCCATCTATAACTTCTCACGCGGGTCTCCTGAAATGGCTCTACAGGAGGAGAATCCTTAGCTCTGAAAGGATCTTCTTATTCTCAACAAAAGCACACATCTCTGTTTATTAAATTAATTAATCCTTACTGCTAAAATCAGAAAACACACAAAGCTAGAAACATTTAAAAATAATTTCCTTAACAAATACCATATATACTAGAGTATAAACCGACCCGAATATGAGCCAAGGCACTAAATTTTACCACAAAAACTGCATTAAACATGTGCTGAAAAACTCAGCTTACACGCGAGTATATACAGTAATCGAAGGACTTCCATGGACTTTGACAATGAATCCAAATAAAATGAAATCTTTGACATTTTCAGTCTTTTCTTTGTGAAACATGATGTTGCTTATTACTCCTGGTTTGAAGATACTTGTTTTCTTTATGTGGAGGTATAATCCATACTAAAATCGGTAGTCTTTGATCTTTAGTAGTAGGTAGTTCAAGTGTTCTGCACAGTCATCAAACAAGATTGTATCATGTCCATATTGCAGGCTGTTAAGAGTCTTCCTCTAATCCTGATGCCTTATTCTTCTTCAGATAGTCCAGCTTCTCAGATTATTTGCCCAACACACAAACTGAATCAATACGGGGAAAGGATATAACCTGACCACACCCTTTTCCTGATTTGAAACCATGCAATATCCCCTTACTCTATTTGAATGGTTGCCTTCTGGCCTATGTACAGTTCCAGTAAGGGCACAATTATATGGAGCATAATCCTGTTGTGCATCTAAAACGTGATCCCTGACTTGATCTTTTTATATCAACACGAGTATTGACAAACTAAAGCAGACACAGAAGAGCCAGCAAAGTAACTATATAGATCCTAAAATTCCTAGGTGGTAGACACCCAGGAGAAATGGAAACTATCTTGAAAACAATGTAATGTTTTGTCTTCTTGAACTTAAAATCTAGGAGAGAGAAGCAAAAAGCCACACACCCTGGGATTTGGCTCTTCCAGAGAGCTTGTACTAGGTTCTGTGGGTCAGAATTGACATGATTATGCAGATGTGAAGGCAGTGGAGGGATTACAGAAGGGCCAGGCACAGCATTTGGCTCACCCAGCTTCTCTTAGATTCCTACCTGTATTTTCTCTGTTCAACATCTACGTTTTGGCATCTTTGTGGTACACCGAGATCATGCTCTGAATTTAGGTTTAAAATATTTGATTATTGATAAATTTGGAACGGATAATCACAGTTCCAAATTCTACTCCAACTTGGAACTCCAATCTGAAGAGAAAGGAGTGATGAGCAGTGTGACTGACAAAAACATGGCAACAGAATGAGGAAGAACCCTCCATATGCAAAGCTGTCTTGGAAGAAGTACAGCCAGGGTGCGCCTTAGAAGCAAAGACAGGAGACTCTCTCACTCTCTCTCTCTCTTTCAGAAGGGACCAGTCCCTGAAAGAAGGAAGTCGTCTTAGGTAAAACGGAGGGCCAATGAAAACCAGGAAGAACCTTTATGAGATGGAATGACCCAGTGGCCGCAGGAAAGGGTCAAACATAGCAAGAATTATAAGAAGGGTGCGGGGCAGCATTTGATTCCGTCGTACACCAGGAGTCAAAAACTAATTCAGTGGCATCTAATAATAACAACACACTCTCCTGGTACTGTCCCTGAATGAAAAACAGGTACTATTGTTCTGGGAACAGCCAAAATCAGGGAAATGAAGTTTTCTATCCAGAACTACTTACCAATGGAGGAGAAGGTAACGGAGGGAGAGTCATGGGGGCAACCTCCATGACTTGATCAAAGGTAGTCAATAATACTGATGGTCTTTACAGGGAGGATCAAGAGATAAGGTTGTTCACATCTTCCCTCCTTACCAATCCCTATAATAGACCATGGTACTGAAGGGAAGTCACATCAGGTCCATTATAGTAGCCACAACTTTACTACTTGTAGCAATAATGATATTGATAGTAATAGCTATTGTGGTAGTTACATAATCTGATGTCAATTTGGGATTTGAGAGGATTAAAAGTGAAGGGGTGGAGTCTAGTCTCTCAACCGGGTTATAGCCAATGAGGCCTCTGTGGGGGCATGGCCTTCCCCTGAGGATTCTGGGAATTCCTATGTTTCCTCCTTGGAGACAGGAGACACTTCTCTGTCTCTGCTCACTCCCCGATAGACGCTCTACTGACAAGACACATGGCACTACGCTGATAGACCCCATGCCCTGGGAACTGGAGGAGCCATGTGGAGACCCCTACCAGCTCTGAGATGCTTCTACCTTCACTGGATCCACAAGACTTTGCACCCACTGGCCTGTGATCTTCCTGCATTCGGCATCATTGCATGTGTTTGTGAGTCTGAAGAGGACTTTATAGATT
>NW_022111341.1:838205-840226 GCF_000313985.2 Echinops telfairi | reverse complement strand
GGTGGTCCTGGACTTTCAGGCATGCTTATGTCAGTTCTAGAAATGGATTGCCAACACATCTGGGAAAGAATAGCCAAGCCAGAACACATTAAAGTCTTGCTCCTGAGGTGGCACGAACAATTCTTGACTTGGGCTCGGACAACTGTCAATAGAACCTGATGCCCACACAATTTATTGAGAGCAGTGTCAGAAGAAAACAAACCATTGAAACAACAGGATGGTGCATGGGAAAGGAAAGAAGTAATCACAAGATATCTGCTGGAGATTAGCTTCAGGATAAATTTCACTATAACCAGTCCAACCCAGAAGCATGCTGTAATCCGTGTCTGTCAATCATTAACTGTGGGTTAGCCCCCACCCTTCCAGATGAGGTGGCTAACTTTGGTTGTAAGAGCCTCTGAAGAAGTCTCGTGGCAGGGGCAGACCGATGACGAGTCATTATGGGAGCCATATGGGAGTCATTATGGACCAGGCCGGGGGTGGGTGCACTGATCCAGTAAGGGGACTGAGTAGGGTGAGGGAAAACATGAGGAGAGAGACAAACCTTTCTTCACTCGCCATTTCCTCTTTCTTAATCTCTCTCTCTGAGTATTGGTTCTCAAAATATGATCCCCTAAAAAAAAATATGCTCCCCTAACCATGAGCAATAACAGCACTTAGAAACCAGGTAGAAACGCAATCTTAAACCTGGTGATTGGCCACTTGACCTCCCTAGAGACCCGACCTGAATTGGTTCTGGGTGCAAGTAACTCTGACTTGTTCCCTGACAGAAATGTCTTACCTGACTTTTTGAATGTTGATGGAGTCTTTTCTTTCTTACTTATTATTTGTATTTTGGCCTTTATATTATTATTATCATTATTTTATCCTTACCACCTGAGTTAGTTAATTGTGCCAACCTGGCCGATAATCACATGTGGGGCTAATTGAAAGGCGGAGGGATAAATGGGTGATGAGCCTCGCCTTTCTAGTTCGCAGGTCTCTTGCTTTGTGATGGTCGCACCAGGGTGCAGCTGCCTTAGCAGTTCCCTGCTTCAGCTTGCTTCCTACAGGACATCCCCAAGGAGAAGACACATGAACCGATCCCGATGCAGCCCTGGGTGCTGGAGCAGCTGTGTGGAGACCCCTACTAGTGCTGAGATGCTTGTTCGTTCACTGACTCAGCTTTCTTCCTGCAGTCGGCATCATTGCCCCTGTTTTGTGAGGTGGAGGACTTTGTGGACTGGTGTTGGGTTAATGGGTTAATGTTGGACTTGTGGGCTTGGGCAGCATTGGGTTGGGATGTTTTCGTGATGCACACTTTCTTTACATAAAACTCTCTTATACATGAGTTGCTGTGGATTTGTTTTTCTAAAGTACCTAGACATTATTTCGATTTTGTTTTTTTAATGATTCTGTTGGGTTTCCCAGTTTGTGATGCACATGAGGAGTGGGTGCATAGTGATAATAACTGATACAAAGGTTGATAGAGGATGCAGGGGTGGGGAGTGGGTGATAGGGAGGGAAAGGGGATTCCAGGAATAAAAATTGAAGGTGGGAGGGAGCACTAGAACTGACTGTGATTGCACATCTCATTTTAAAGGCGATTTAACCACAGGGATGCAGAATGTTCTGAAATTGATATGGTGATGATTGCATGTCTCCTTAATAGGATGGAAAGATTGAATTGTAGGATATGTAAATTATGTGCCAGTAACTGTCATAATAAAGTAAAATCCTCTTCATGAAAAAAAAGAAAGAAATGCAATCTTTAGAACTTAGCCCAGACCTGCCGAATCAGAAACTCCAGTGGTGGAGTCCATCAATCTATGGCTTAGGAAGTACTCTAGGTGATCCTCCCAGGTGCCATCGTTTCAGCTCTACTTCTCTAGGGAATGGACGATTTGCAGGAAACAACATTTTGGAGGAGAAACGTAGATGGAGGAGGAACATTCCTCTTGTACTCCGTGTGGCCAGACTCTGCAGCGCCACCATTGCACTTCGACCCTCACTTCGTCCTGACAGTGTTTGGTGACCTGCAT
>NW_022111341.1:835061-837626 GCF_000313985.2 Echinops telfairi | reverse complement strand
GGTCCACCAATACCTTCAACCCTGCCAGAGGGGTTAGATACCCCCACTGTGGAAGACCAGCTCTCTCCTTTTGCTCTGGTCTTGCAACAGGTCCGAGGGTGGGGGCACACCTGCGCTGCCAGGTGTGACCCCTCAGAGCCCACATGCCCTTGGGCACTAAGGCTCTTGCTGACTTGCTCTCTTGAACAGCTTGTTCCCCGAGATCCCCCAGTTCCACACATGTGGGTGTTCCCTTCCATGTGATTTTTCGGGCCCAGTTGTGAACCCCCGCGGGGCTTGCAACGCTTTTGCAGTCCATTTTGGGACTGGAAAACCTGAAACGTGTCCTGCCCTTCATAAAAGCTCAGTTGGATTACAAAAGGGGCTTCGCGTGAATTCTTTCAGCTTGTGAAGCAAAGACCCGAGGTACCACCCACTTCAGAAACCTAACAGTTTCCCTTCCACACCAATCCATGCAAACTGTCCGGCATTTCTTGCTTACTTGCAAATAGAAAAACATCTCTGGGATGCCCCTGACTTCTAGAATCGAGGTCTCCGCTCACAATTCGGGCTGTTTCATAGCCGCAGAGCGCCACCTGCAGTGCATGCCAGCACTGCCTACTCTATGTACCAGTTTTGGAGAACAAATTCACAACTGAGATCAAGGTAGATACCTGAATAATCTTCCTTTGGGGAAGGCCACACTCTTCTTTCTTTTAAAAATAATAACAACATAAAGATGAAAATAAAGAGTATGAAAAAAAAAAAGTATGAGAAAAAGGTTGTTAGGTTTCTAGAGTGGTCTGTACCTCAGTCCTTGCTTTGCAACGCGGAAAGAATGTACGCAGAAGCACTTTTGTAAATCCATGTGACTTTTATCAGGAAAAGAGAAGTTTCGGGTAGTCACAGGAAATCCCAGGGGCCAAGAGTTGGAAATTCTAAAAGAGCACCCTGAGAGAGAGGCCTGAGAGAGAGCTCAGATCGCAGGCCAAGCCACCACCCCACTCCCCTCCCTGAGGGAGCCCAAACAAGAGAGGAGTCAAGAAGGCTTGGCCATCCTGTAGCGGGCTCTTAGCTCCTCCAGCTGGGGTAGAGTGGTTGAAGGTACTGGCTGACCTCATTGGCTGAGTTTAAGCACACCTGGTTGATGTCATGTGGTTAAGCCTAGTCTGTGCACCCTGGTGGGTGGACCTCCCACCTGGGCCTAGGTGACTTGGGTCGAGCATGCTCAGTTCTGGACTTTCCCATGTCTAATGAGTGTGCCTGATTTCTTTGCAACCCCTTTATTATGGTGCATGGTACAGACGGCTAATTTCTGTTTAGCGCAAGCATTTGGGAAGACAACCCCATTTTTCCTAGTCTACATACCTTTCAAGACTATCATCAATATTGAAAAAGCCAGAGAAGAAATTTCTCTCGTGGGACAAGCAAGAAATACTTGAGCCTGGAACAAATTCAGGTTGGGTCAAGAGGGAGGTCAACTGATCAAGTATCACATGATACCATAGTTCGATCCACCGTAATCAAGTTCACAATATCCTCTGTCTGATCATAAAGCTGTCCCAGTCCCTTGCTCGTGGCCAGCGGGGATCTGTCGGAGGCTTCATCTGACCAGATAGTCTGGGCTCTACTCTTCTTCCTATTTCTAATTTCCTTTGTTGACATCCTTTGCCTATAGCAGATAAATCAGTGGGAAATAAAGTTTAAGCATCACTGAATCCGACTACTTTTAAAATTATTTACCTTGTCATGGTAACATACGGAATACAAAGTTTGCCTGCTTTTAAGTGTGTTGTTCACTGACATTAGCTACACCCACCACGTTGTCGCCCTGTCATCACCACTAACCATATCAGAAGTTTGACATGCCCCCACGCTCGTCTCTTTCAGCACCAGCTTCCTTTCACTTCCCTTTCCAGCACCTCCCAGTAACCAAGAGTGACATTTTGTCTAGACATGTCCTAGACATAGGGCAATATTTATCCTTCTGTATCTGACTTACTTCATTCTGAAAATGCAAGTAAGCTTCATTCATGTCATGGCATGTGACAGACATAAATAGTATTTCAATGAATGTATACACTATATTTTAATCACCTATTCATCTGTTGATGGACATTTGGCTATTGTGGCTTCAGTGAACAATGGCTCATAAGTGTCTACTTTGAATTCTTTTGGGTATTTATTGGGAGTGCAATTGCTGAGTCTTATGGTAATTCTATGCTTAACTTTTTGGGGAACAAACTGTTCTCCATAACAGTCCTACTTTTCCAGCAGCACCGGAATTTCTTTTGAATCTGTTGAAGACCCCCTGGCTCTCAGAGCCTGGCAAAGGGGCTGAGGGTCATTCCTATTCAGCATACTGACATTTGGGGACTCCATTTCCAAATGAGATAACCTCAGCATTGGCATCACTGGGAGTTTTGGGGCAATGGCACTGCCAGAAGGGTTGCATCAAAATGACCCCAGGGTCCTTGGAGAAGGGTGAGCAGTCGAAGCAGGGGAAGGGGCTACCAAGGAGGTATCACTAATGTTGGTGTGACCTGTCACCCAGTGTGGTAATTGGTCACCTCCATCCGCAATTCC
>NW_022111341.1:832539-834326 GCF_000313985.2 Echinops telfairi | reverse complement strand
GAAAGGGGTGAAAACAATCAAAACTAAGGGACAATCATCAGGACAATTTTTCTCTTACCTTGTGAGGACTGAGTTTTACCACGGTAACTTCCCATGAAAAGGGAAATATTTATTGGTGTCTAGGTATCTGTTTTCAAAGTCTAATAAAAAGTTAAGAACATAAATTTTAACAAAGCATTTGTAAGGTAGTCAAGAGACGCCAGAAACTGAATCAGCCAAATTTTAGCAAGCAGGCTTTATTGGGGAGAAAAACCCAGCCTGGGCGAAGTCCCACGGTCCACAGTGCCTGGGCCAGGGGAGTCGCGCCCAGAGCTATAGGAGTGACCTTTTTATTGCCGGGAGACATGTGGCTGGGCTGGCCCTGGGCCCGTATCTAGTAAGATGGTCAGGGTTTGGAAGGCACAGGCACTTCCGGGTCCCTGACTAGGCAGGGGTGTCTGCCAGGGATTGGTGGGGCAGGAGCACCTGAATCCCTGGCCAAAGGTGCCCGTCCAGGATTGGTGGGCGCAGGCACGTCAGCGCCCCTAGCCAGGTGAGGAAGGCTGCTGGTGATTGGTGGATGCAGGCATGTCCACGCCCCTAGCCTGGTAAGGGAGCACTTCCTAGTTCCCGGTAGAGCACACACGTGGTTGAGTGCAAGGTCCGGAGAGAATTGCATCAGCCAAGTCTGATCAGCTGCACTTGGGGTGGGGGTTTATTGATTTGGCAAGCATTATGTTCTAAGGGGGTGCTTACCGGCTTCAAACTATAATCTGAATTTGCAAGATGATGTAGAAACCAAGCTCCAGGTTCCTAACCCTCGTGCCCCAAATAGATACGCTGTGAGGGGTCCTCCAGCTACAGGTGGAGAGTCTCCCAAAGAGGGCATCTGGTTTCTGGTTGCCCTCTGCCCCTCTCACAGAAAGGAACCCAGGAGACTTGGAGTTCTGTGCTGTCTCTTTATGGTGCTGTTGGTATTTGCCATCCGCTGAGCTTTGATTGAAGGAAATTTCATATACATTGAAGAAAACATCGCCCTGGTTGTTAGTTTGCCTGAGCCTACTGTTAAACCTCCAATGTCTTTTGAGTACCTTTATCTTAGAGATTCATCTTCCAGCACTATAGTGGACAAGGTTTTGTTGTGATCTCCAGGGTTTAATTTTCTTTCTTTTAAAAATCTTTTTATTGGGGACTCATACAACTCTTATCACAATCATGATGTTTAATTTTCAGAAACAAATCACCAGGCTTCCTTTCTAATTGTCCTAGTCCGGAAGCTACTGACTGACACCCATTGTCCATAAGTGACCCTGTCGGTACTTGTTACATCAGTGATGTGACTTCCAACATCGTAAGAGCAATATGAAAACAACAGTAGGACAAACTGAAAAGTCTGCTGTAAAGAGGAAGGCACCCAGAAAACACCAAACTCTAGTCACCTCATTGCATTCTAAAAATTCAATTAACTCAGCCAACAACAGAGTGAAAAACCACTTGATCCTGCGCATTGACTAACTTACTTCTTCACTCATTTGAAATGAACTGAGACTGAGTTCACATACAATGTAAGGTGGCTCTATGGCTCAGTTGGTTAAAGCGCCTGTCTCGTAAACAGGAGATCCTGGGTTCGACTCCCAGTAGGGCCTTTGGCTTTTCCCAGAAAGATGTTAAGTTGGCAAGGTGTCTTCCTGTTGGTCAGAGTGAACTTGGTTTGAATGGTAATCTTGCTATTGGAAAGAAGCAGATTCTTTGGTAAATGACCCTGTAAAGGCAAATCACTGAAAAATAATAGAGTTTGCCCTTTCCGG
>NW_022111341.1:830736-832126 GCF_000313985.2 Echinops telfairi | reverse complement strand
AAGAGCATATGACTAAGGGCCAAGAAAAAGATGGGGCTTTCTACTCCTGTAATATCATTTTGAAAAACTCACTGAGGCAGTTCTACCCTGTCCTATAGGGTCACTATGAGTTGGTATCAACTCGATGACATTGAGTAATGTGTAAAAAAAAAAAGTTTTCTGGTTAGCTCACTCGGTAGAGCACGAGCCTCTTGATTTCAGAGTTGTGGGTTTGAGCCCTGCATTGGGTCCATGGTCAACCCCCAGGAGTCATTAAAAAAAAAAAAAGAGAGACGATGAATGATTGAAGGCGCATGTGAAACTTTTAAAAGAAAGCAGGAGGAATCCTGAGCAATGATCACCTGAAAGCTAAAATCTCCTAGGCATCCAAATACATCCAGAGCTAGACATTGCTTCTGTGGAAAAGGTCATCTTGGAGAAACCTGTCACATAATCTAAAGTGATTTAACTTCAGCCTTAGAGATTCATGGAATTTCTGTGCTTTTGTATCACAATTGGCGCATTAACTCAACAATGACTTGTATTAACTGCTGGTCTTTTATTTACATAAATGTACCAGGCATTCGTATGTAAACAAAGCCAACAAGAAAATGACTGCTCTTATGAAGTTTACATTATGGTGGCTGTGATACACAAAATAAAAAATGAATATGCAAAATAAGTAAATGGAAAAAATAATGTAAAAAATAAGTATGGGATGTGTATATGGTGGAGGCGGGGAAATCAGAAAGGAATGGCCTATCTCTTGGATAAAATCACTGGCAAATGTTCTAAATTATTTTTTTAACTTTTTAATGAGAAATAGTCACAGTATGACCACTGTATTTTTCTAATTCTCCAATGTGCAAGATTAAGTAATTAGAAAATCAGCCCCAAATGTGCCTAAATCACACTTCTGTTTATTTTCCGTGGGACCCAGTTAAGGCTACACTGCTTGTACTCGATCCTTAGATGCTCTTTCTGACAGCTAAGGGACCTTTGGCAAATTATTTTATCTCCATGGGTCTCAATTTCCATAATTGTGAAAGGAAAATTGGAATAGGCCTATCCTGTACAGAGTTACACTACAAGTAGTAACCAAAACCTACCAATAAAAGCCCCAAGCATTGAAGTAAAATAAGTGATTTATACTAGCCAGTAAATAAAAACTGTTCTTTTTCTTGAGTTAGGAGATGACAATGGAACATTCACAGTTCAGCTGTAATATTTCAAACATAGAATATCTTCCACTCATTGAGTGATTTTACAGTAGTCCTATATGATCTTTCGTTGTTATTGCTGCTGCTGCTGCTGCTGCTGCTCTATATATGGGCTCAACCCTAGTCTGATCAGCAAAGAGGGGTCTAATCGGCTGCCCCAAAGGAAGTTCTTGGCCTAGTAGTATAGATCT
>NW_022111341.1:829191-830214 GCF_000313985.2 Echinops telfairi | reverse complement strand
AGGGTGCAAACCCCACCTAGAGGAACCAAGCTAATGGTCCCAAGCTTCAGAGAGAAGTAGTCCATTGTCTCCAGCAGCAGGGAGCAGGCCCACCCCCATGGTGGGATGAGACAGCAGTCTGGCAGCAAGGATCTGACTCCCCCCCACAGTCCCCCAGTGGTTCATCCCTAGGACAGCTAGTGACCTGCCCTCGGTTTGCAAACCTGCTGTAGATTACATCAGGACCACTGGACGATCGCTTTATAAGAGGGAAAAAGATCGAAGTTGTCAAGGACTTCATCTTTCTTGGATCCACAATCAATGACCATGGAAGCAGCAGTCAAGAAATCAAATGATGTATTGCATTGGGCAAATCTGCTGCACAAGACCGCTTTAAAGTATGAAAGAGGAAGGATGGCACTGTAAAGATTATGGTGCACCTGACCCAAGCCATAATATTTTCAATAATCTCATATGCATATTTGTAGTAATTAAGTTTGGGGGGCCAGCCCCCCACCACTACTACCCTCGGGTTCAGTAAGCACAATTGTACAGCTGAGATGTATATATATTATATTAAAGTCATTGAGAGCATGAGAGATAGAAGAGAAATATAGAACTAAATGGAGTCAGACACATTACATGGTATCATGCTCACCTCAGCCTCGCTTGGTGGTCCACATGAAGGGAGAGGGTGAAGGGAAGAAGGGCAAGGGCATAATGGAGCGAGGATGGGAGAGGAGAGGCGGAAGAGAGGCCAGCGAGAGACCTCTCTTGCTAACCCAGGCCTACATACCTTTTGGGGGCATGCAAGCCCACTAATTACAGGTAGCCATATGTCACAGGAAGGGGTTGCACTATAGGTTATACAGCAATGAAAGGGGGTGGTCTAAGGACATACACGCAATAGGAAGAGGAGGGATTGGGGTATATATGTGACAAGATGGGTGGATCCTAGAATTAGGATGGCAGTTTAACTTTGGATGTCACAGAGCTGGTTTGACCTGTTCCTGGCTCAACTGATAGAGACCATTATCGGTAGGG
>NW_022111341.1:825533-828667 GCF_000313985.2 Echinops telfairi | reverse complement strand
TGGGAGATTCAGAATTCAAAACTCTTTGACTGAAGAACAACTCTGCTGTAAGATTTATGCCCTAAGACTGTTTATCACAGGTGCAAGCCAAATCTAGACTGCCTGAGAACACCGTGGTGTATGGCTACTTTTCCTTCAGTATGGATTACAACTGAATGCAAGGAATGCCAAAATCCTCACAATCGGACCAGTAGGTGACACCATGATAAATGGAGAAGAGGTTGAAGGAATCAAGAAATCAAAAGACATATTGCATTAGGTAGATGTGCAACACCTCTTTAGCATATTAAATAGCAAGGATGTTACCTTGAAGACTAATGGGCGCCTGTTCCAAGCCATGGTATTCTCCATTGCATCACATGCATGGAAAAGTTGGACACTGATTAAGGAAGACCCTAGAAGAATGGATGCATTTGCATTGTGGTGCTGGAGAAGAATATTGAGAGTACTGTGGACTGCTGAAAGAACAAGCTGATCTGTATTGCAAGAAGCAAGACCAGAATGCTCCTTAGAAGGAAGGATGCCGAGACTTCATCTTGCATCTTGCATGTTGTCAGGAGAGACCAGTCCCTGGAGAAAGACATCATATTTGGTGTAGTATTAAATTAAAATGGCAATGGGGGGTGAGGGGCCAGCCCCCACCGCTAATACTCTCTACGAGTTCAGTAATACTACTTCTGGGTTCAGTAATGCACAATTGTACGGTTGAGATATATAAGTATTATATTAAAGTCATTGAGAGCATGAGAGATAATACAATAATGCAGTCAGACACATTACATGGTAGCATTGCTCACCTCAGCCCAGCTTGGTGGTCCACGTGGAGAGAGGGAGAAGGGAAAGAGTGCAAGGGAACAAGAGAGAGGGGGAAGAGAGGGGAGTGACTAAGGAGTGAGCAGCAAGGATGTCAGAGAGATCTCTATTGCTGACCCACGCCTATATTCCTTTTGGGGGCATGCCAGCCCACTAATTACAGGTAGAGACATATGTCACAGGGATGGGCTGCACTATAGGTTACACAGCAATGAGGGGGTGGTCTCTGGGTCTCCATAGGAACCATTATCAGTAGGGTGAAAACTCCGCCTACAGGAGCCTGTCCATTGTCCCCAGAGGCAGGGAGCAGGCCCACCCCTGTGGTGGGATGAAACAGCAGTCTGGCAACTGATTGCCCTCAGGGGAGGGAATGCCTGCGCATCTGACCTCCCCCCACAATTTGGTAAACTGGTGGGGTAGCAAAGCAGAGGGAGACCCTCAAGGAGATGATTGACACAGTGGCTACATCAGTGGGCTCAGGCATAGGAGTAATTGTGGGGATGCAACAGGACCATGCAGTGTTTCCTTCTGTTGTGCATAGGGTCAATAAGGGTCAGAGCCGACTCCATAATACCTAACAACAACAACAACAACAATAACAACAACTCTTCCTTTCCTATTCTAAAGACAACTCCCTTAAGGAATAAATCGTGTACTCCTGAATCCCTGTTTCACACTTCTAAGAATATACAGATAGGCAACATGCTGATAAAAACCTCTCAGCTATAAACACACGCTGTTGTTGAAGATGTCAGGTACTGTTGAATTGGTTCTGCCTTTTAGTGACAACAGCATGAAACACTAGCCTGTCCTGTGCCATCCTCACAATTGTTATGTTTGAGCCCAGTGTTGCAGTCACTGGGTCAATCCATCTAGTTCACTCATGAAAAGGGAAGTAGTAGTCTTAAGAAGATGACTTGCAGGCCGAGCCACTAGCCTGAAGCAGAACCTGAAATCACAGAGCATTAATTCCAGGTGTTGAAACTTAATGCTGTCTGCCTGGCTGCTTTTTGACAATTTCTTGGGACTGATGACTCCTTTTCCGCCCCGTTCCAATTCCATCCCTTTTATCATTGAAATGCCTGTAACCATTATCTTATGTCTGTTCCACCATTGTATTTTGTCACTTGAATTTCATTTATTCACAGATAGAGCATTGTATCCTAGAACGGAGCCCCCTTCATACCTGATTTGGAGGATCTAAATGGTAAGATTTGAGACTTTCAAGCTGATTAAATGTAGATGAGATTTTGGACATTGAGTTGATGTAATGGGTTGCGATTTGGGGGGATGCTGAGATGAAGTGAATCTGTTAGGTAGGTTAGCTAGAACTGGGAATGTCCGTTAATGCATGCCCAGAGGGCCAAGCTAGGGGAACAAAGGAGTGCTGCACTGCACATGCCCAGAGGCTTGGATTCCCGCTGGTAGGCAGGGGTGGGCGTGTACTTCAATTGGCCCACCTAGGCCAGGTGAATTCAATTCAGCCAATGGGGTCGATCAGGGGTCTTCCACCACGCCTCCTGTGGAATCCTTGAAAAGGCAGAAGCCCGGAGTAGAGGGGAGCGCGAGAACTTTGGCGCAGAGAGCTTTGGCAAGGCTTTGGGACACTTTTGCGTGAAGCCGAGCTGCTTCCAACCAGACTGCATGTTCGGGAGGAGCCTCACGGGCGCAGTGTCAACCTGAAATTTCTTCTAACTCTTATAAAACTCACTTCGATCACGAACCAGGCTTCAGCGTGAATTCTTTCTGGCGTGGAGCCAAGGACCGAGGTATATCTAGCTACAGAGAGATCTAACAAATCTTTTTTCAAGTGAGGCAGATATAGATCTTTGGAGGGCAGGAGGCAGTCTGGGATGGGTATAAGAATGCTATCCACTCCAAGATAGCCATGTCCCAATACCCCAAAACTCTGAACGCATTACCTGACATGACTAAAGGGACTCTGTCCATGTCACTGGTAAGGCTCTTGCAATGAAAAATCATTCTGATGTGTTGAGTAGGCTCAATATAATCACAAAGTCCTAAGAAGTAGAGACAGGAAGCCAGAGAAAAAAGACATGCAACAAAAGCACAGGCCGGACTGATGCAGCCAAAGGTACAAGCCAAAGGATACAGGTGACCTCTAGAGGCTGGAAAAGGCAGAGATAACACTCCCCACCCGTCTCCGGGAAGAATGCCAACACCTCGACTCACAGGACGTGTTCCATACGCTGACACCTTGAGACCCATGGCAGCATATTTGTGGGTGTCTGTGCTTCAGTCAGTAAATTTGTTCTTTCTCAGTCATTAAACTTGCTACAGAAGTAACAGACAGCCAATCA
>NW_022111341.1:821622-823732 GCF_000313985.2 Echinops telfairi | reverse complement strand
ATGCTGACTCATGGCGGCCCTGTAGGTCAGGGTAGAGCTGCCCCTGAACTGTTCCAGGACTGTAACTCGTTATGCATTGTATGTCTTATCGTTATGTCTTTCCCCCTTTCAACAACTACCACGTATAAAACAAAACATAAAGGATTATATTCCAGTATCTTTGTAAATATTAAAACTAAAAAAGAACAACACCTATGGTGGTGTGGCAGAGGGGTTTAAGGTGTAGGTTAAGGTTCTAGTCTCTTTGGGGTCATAGGTTCAAATCCCATTGCTGCCAGGTTTACTGTAAATTGAATCCACTAATATAATTTTAAAACTTTGGGTAGAGCAGTTTCCTGACCCTAGGTAACCTTAGCGTGATCTAGTTTAACACCAATTACCACCAATCTAAAAAAGAAAATTTGACTATTGTCCGTTCTGTTTGTTCGTTATATTTAAGAATAGCATTTACACAGCCCAGGTGGCTCTGTAGGTTAAGTGTTTGAACCCTAACCTCAAGTTGGTGCCCTTAAACCCCCAAGTGGAGGCTGTCTGCTCCTGTGAAAATTTACAAAGCCCCTGTGATCCTCTGTCAGGTCACTGTGAGTTGGAACCCAATGGATCACAATGGAGGTGAGTGGAAGAAAATACTTTCATGACGTAAGTTTTATGTTTATATTGAAAGAAATACAACCTGCACATATCTCTGAACTTCCGAGTATCGGATTAGAGTTGTCATTATTACTTTTTTTGAAAGAAGCAAAGGTAATTTTATTTTGCATATGCAAAGAGACTTTTTATTTTATAATTTAGTAATGTGGTTGTAAACGAAGAAGGAGTATGAACTTACAAAGTAATATATAGAGAGTATCATTATATAAATTAATATGAGATGATTTCTACCAAATGTTTCTTAATAAAAAACGAGTTTGAAAATTATCTGCTGATTTTCCTTGGACTAATTAATTGGTTCTGGTGCTCAAGTTGTCCCAAAAGTTTCCTGCCTCGTTACAGCATATATGAGGAATCAAGCCTTGGAGCATGCCCATTTTCTGACGGTAAACTGTCTGAACCCTGGGGACTGGAGTGAGAGCATTTCATCTAAATGGAGGACAGACCCGGTTCTAACCCAGACATGCTTAAGCCCTCAGTAGGGTCTTCGGTTTTGTCTTTTCATGGAAAACTCATCTTCTCTTATTCCCCCCAAGCACCAAAATACAAAATAAAAACCCCACTGCCATCAAGCCTCATCTTTCTGCCACAGACCTGGCGGGTCTACTTATCCCATGGCATCCTCGGGCTCCTCTGTACTTCCCATACACCTAAATGATCTGCAGCTTTTATTGTTCTCCAAATTATGATTCCATTAATCAAAAGCGGTTGTGGTTCCAGAATTCCCGCTCGTAAAGGAAAAATGATTATATGCCCTAAATAACGTTTCATGTGGGTTTTTGTCTTAAATTACACCAGTTCTTTTAATCTAATAGATATTTATTATGTTTCTGCTATACGTGATAGATACAGATTTTGAAAACATACGTGGCTGCAGCTCGCAACGTGTTACTTACATTTATCTTCCCAGACAACAAACCTTGTATTAGCAATCAATTCCAAACCCACATGAGTAACAACACAAAATTAAATACGAACACATCTCATCTTTTTAAAATTTACAATGAAAACTGAAATTAGCCCATATGTCCATTAATTGAGGGCTGATTGAATAATCTATGGCACATACTTACATCTTTGCTATGAATTGAATTGGGTCAAAAAAAAAGATATGGTAAAATCCTAATCCATGCTATCTGTGAATGTGATGCATCAATTAAAAAAACAGTGACAATTGTCTTAAACACCACAAGACATGGACAAAACCAGAGAACATTATGCTTAGCAAACGTAGTCAATCATACAAAGATGAATACTTAATAACACCATTAACATGAGGGAAAGCACAGAAAAAGAAATGTGGTTTATCCACCAAAAGACAAGACTTGATGACTACCAGGAAACCAGGGACAGGGAGTGGGAGGGAGCAGGGAGGGGGATGAAGAGAACCACATGTCTGTAGAGTGTAATAGGTTATTGTTGGCCCATTTCTTGAGGTGGGCTGTGAAAATATAAATAA
>NW_022111341.1:819432-821368 GCF_000313985.2 Echinops telfairi | reverse complement strand
ATTCTGGTGGCATCCCACCTGAGTGGTCTCTTTATAAAAGAGGAGAGAGAGGCACAGACAGACAAGGTGGCCATGGAGTTATGCTGCGGTTGTAATATAAGGAATGCCTGGGACTACCAGAACCTGGTAAAGACAAGAAAGGATAGTCTTCTAGAGCAGCGGTTCTCAACCTGTGGGTCGCAACCCCTCTGGGGGTCAAACAGTCCTTGCATACAGGTCGCCTAAGACCATCGGAAAACACATATTTCTGATGATATTAGGAACCAAGACCCCGCTCCTCTATCCATCTCCAGGTGGGTCCGCCCACATGCAGATACGCCCACCTAAGAGTACCCAGCCTGAAGACGGTTACCCATGCTACACCATGCTTCAAGACAAAATTTCATTTATTTGTCATTAGAAATAAATATTTCACAATATAGAATTACATATTGTTTTGTGATTAATTACTATGCTTTCATGATGTTCAATTTGTAACAATGAAAATACATCCGGTGTATCAGATATTTACATGATGATTCATAACAGTAGCAAAATTACAGTTATGAAGCAGCAACGAAAATAATTTCATGGTTGGGGGGTCTCCACAACATGAGGAACTGTATGAAAGGTCGCGGGGTTAGGAAGGTTGGGAACCACTGCCATAGAGGCTCGATGGAAAGCATGGTCCTCTTGACCACAAAAGAGCCCTGGTGAGCAGATCTGAGTCCACCAGCCAGGCCAGTGGAGAAAGATGAGGCAGTCTGCTCTCATAATATTAAGCACACTGCGAGTGAGTGGACTCTGACGCCTGCTGATCCTATCCAGCAGATTTTGTCATTGTTGGTAGCCTTCTTGACTTTGTTATAGGTTTTTCTGTTGATCGGTCTACAAAACCCAGGATAGGTGTGTCTATAGAGACAACTGGAATAAGGGTGCCTGTCAGGTAGGAGAGGAAGCGGGGAGTGTAAGGGGAAGCTGAAGTCCCAGAATTCAAGAAAGGAGAAAGTGTTTTGAAACTGATTTTGGTAGCCATTGTGTAACACTGCTTGATATGATTGAACTATGGAATGGTGTGATATTTGGATTAGCTCCTAATAAAATAGCTTTGGGGGGGTGGAAAATAAAAAAACTTCCCCACAGAGTTTTGAACACCCATTCATCTATCGGGTTGTGGCTTGCCTCTGGCTGGGAGGCTGAAACGATGCCACCAGCATTTTAAACACCAGCAGGACCATCCATGGTGGATAGGGTTCCTAAGAGCTTCCAGACTCAGAGAAAGTAGGCAGGGGGCCTAGCGAGATATTTTAGGGGGAGAAATCCAAAGAATATGTCATAAATAGTCGCAGAACATTATTTGATAGAGTGCTGGAAGCTGACCCCCTCATGTTGGGGGAGACTCAAACTGTGACGGGGGAAGCATTACTGTAGTATTATGTTGGGGGGGACAACCCCCCACCACTACCCACGGGTTCAGTACACACAATTGTACAGTTGAGATATATGAGTATTATACTAAAGTCATCACGAGCATGAGAGATATTACAATAATGCAGTCAGACACATTACATGGTAGCATTGCTCACCTCTGCTCTGCTTGGTGGTCCACGTGGAGGGAGAGAGGAGTGGGAAGGGAAAGAGGACAAAGGAACAAGGGAGAGAGGACTGGAGAGGAGAGGGGGAAGAGAGTGAGTGAGACCAGCGAGAGAGAGTCTCTATTGCTAGCCCAGGCCTATATACCTTTTGGGGGTGTGCAAGCCCACAGGTAGACATGTGTCACAGGAAGGGGTTGCACTATAGGTTATACAGCAATGAGAGGGAGTGGTCTAGGGACATACACAATAGGAAGAGGAGGGATTAGGGGTATACAAGTGACAAGATGGGCAGATCCTAGATCTAGGATGGCAGTTTAACCTTGACCTGTTCTGTGGGTCTCCATAGGAACCATTATCAGTAG
>NW_022111341.1:817183-818124 GCF_000313985.2 Echinops telfairi | reverse complement strand
ACTGTTATGAATCAGGCGACTCATGTGAAAGGATCTTTCGACCCCCCAACAGGGTCACGACCCACAGGTTGAGAACTGCTGCTTTGTAAGATGTAAAGGTTTGGAAACCCAGAAAGGCAGTTCTTCTCTGTCCTAAAGTGTCACTATGCATTGGAACTGATTAGATGGAAGCGGGTTTTTCTTTTGGGTACCGGAGACTGTGCAATATACCCAGAGACAGCACGTTGGATACAGCAAAGCTAGAACACAGCTTGAGAAGAGTGGAAATTAAAAAAGAAAATTAAAAAGGCACGCATATAGAAGATGCGAGGGCAATTTAGAGGGTCAAAATGTAAGACTTCATAGCAATTTTCATACATTTTTTGAAGATCTTAATTTTTCTTCTTCAAATCATGCAACAAATATTTCAGAACACATTTTAATATATAGAAGGCAATGGATAACTTGTGTTAAATGTTTCAGAAGTGAGTTTGATTCAAAGCTTCTTTGTAAGACAAATTCTAACTTTTCTTTTGAGTTTCTGTGCAGAAGTGGAGAAGTTGTGCCACCTTGTAACAAGACTGGGACATTTTAATTTTAATAAAGGAGTTTGAACTCTGACAGACTCGTGGTCGGTTTCAGAACGTTTGAATCTCTATTTATAGCACCCAGCTCACTACCACTCAATCGATTATGAAGCTCTCTTGTAAGTTTCTGAGGCTATAAATCGTTAGGAGAACAAACACTATCACCTGTCCCTTGAAACGTGGCTGGAAGACTTGAACAGCTTACCTTGTGGTTAGCAGTCAGACACATAACGCACTATGCTATCAGGACTTCATATTTATTGGATAGTAGCTCTTATTTCTGGCCTGTTGTTTTTTTTTTAATGTTCATGGCCTTTATTAACCAGTACCGTTACTTGTCTTCTGGTTTGTTGAAGCAGTAGGTCAGACAGCACT
>NW_022111341.1:782529-811439 GCF_000313985.2 Echinops telfairi | reverse complement strand
GATGAAACCTGGAAACCATTACGTTGAGTGAAGTGAGTCAATCACAAAAGGACAAATATCATATAAGTCCACTACAATAGGGATAAACACCAAGATGAAGGTAGTATATGGTAATATACCGGGGCTTCTGTTCTCAGGTCATGTAATCCTCTAAGCAATTCTGTTGTGAGTCGATCTAGTGCTCAGGAACCATATATCACCCCCTTTATTGGTGTATCTTGAAAACCACTTCAATAATGGAACCCTCACCTCAGCTAGGGTCTGTTTCTCAAGATGGGGGAGGGTGGAGATAAGTTAATGACACTATCAGTATAATTAACTTATGTCCCAGGGGGATGATTTACAATGTTCTCTATCATAAAATGATAACGTTGTTTCTAAAGTGAACCAGAGACATGTACAAACCATAGATAAATGAATGGATTTGGGGCTTGCACTTAATTCTAGCCCTAATCTAAAGACAATTAGTTTTTATGACATGGCCCTATTTGATACTCGCCCTCCTGAAGAGGTTACTGAAGAAATGGGTGTTGTGTTAGTCTGAGTAAACTTGGGAAATAAATCCACAGAAACTCATATGTATAAGAGAGAGTTTTATATAAAGGGTAAGCGTACATTCAAAAAGCATCCCAACCCAATGCTGTCCAAGCTCGTAAGTCCAACATTAGTCCATATGTCCAACACCAATCTACAAAGTCCTCCTCAATCTCACAAAACACACACAATGATGCTGACTGCAGGAGAAAAGCTGAATTGGTGTGTGTAAGCATCTCAGTGCTGGCAGGGGTCTCCACACAGCTGCTCCAGCACCCAAGGCTTCATTGGGGTAGGTCCATGTGGCTTCTCCTCAGGGAGGTCTTGCAAGAAGTGAGCCTTACCAGCTGAAGCAGGGAACTGACTAAGACAGCTGCACCCTGGTCCAACCCTCAGAAAGCAAGAGACCCGGAACTAGAAGGGTGAGGCTCATTGAGCCATTTATCTATCACTTTGCCCTTCTATTAATCTCACATGTGTTTATTAGCCCAGTTGGCACAATAAACCTTAACCATTTCAGGTGTTATAACAAAGAATAGTGAAGAAACCAGGTGGTGCCTGACTACCAGAAAAACTAGTGTCTTGGGACTTCAAACAAGCAACTATAAGTGAGGCTTCAACTAAATCCACATGGAAGAAGCACACCAGCCTGTACGATTCAAGGATTGCAAATAATACAATCAAATGATGAGGAAGGAATGGTATCAGAGCTTACATTCTGAATACCTGGTTAGAGAAGGCGATGGATAATGATGGAAACCCCAAATCCATTTGCAGGATCTCCACTTGGATGAAACCGCTGGTCAACCCCCTCTGACCATAGTCCAGGAATCAGACAGAGAGCATGGTAAAGTTGATTCGGAAGATGTAGTTAGGTTAAAATGTAACACCTATGAGCTCCCTTTGGACCCATTGAAATATTGTTTCACTTTTTAATATTTTCTGCTTTCTTTTTGATTGAGGAGATTTTTCTGCATTTTATCATTGTTGTTGAGTTTTTTGGGTTTTTTGTTTGCTTGATTCCTGTTGGTATTATGTATGGTTTTCTGCGTATGAAATTCAGGATAAATAAATCTACAAAGACAGTAACTGGATTAATTACATAGGAGCATGACAAGGGAGGTAGGGTTGAAATGGTGAGCTAACAAAATGAGTACCACTAAGGAGAAAACATTCTGAAATTGATTGAAGTGATGATTGCACAACTCTTCTTAATATGATCGACTATTAAATTGTATAATATGTTAATTATATGCCAATGAAATTAATTAAAAAATAGAACTACATAAAAAGAAAGTCAATGTATAGAAAACTAAGACCAAAAAACTGCAAAAGACTTGAGCCATTGGAATTATGGTGTTGGTGAAGAATGTTGTGTATCACGGACTGCCAGAAAAACAAGCAAATTTGCTTTGAAAGGATCATGGTCAGAATGCTCCTTAGAAGCAAGGATGGTGAGAATTTGTCCCATGTACTTTGGACATGTGGTCAGGGGAGACTAGTCTCTGGAAAAGTATATTGTGCTTGATATTGTGGAGGGTCAGGGAAAAAGAGAAAGACAGTCAAGGAGATGGACTGGCACAGAAGCTGCACCATAGCCTCACCAGAACAGCGAAGGTGAGCGTCGTGCAGGACCAGGCCAGACTTGATTTGGTCGCATGTAGGCTTGCTATGAGTCTGAACAAAGTCCATGGCCCCTAATAACAATAGTACTCTGGAAGAATGAACTAATCTTTCTGGGGGAGACTTTTTCTCCTGTATTTTGAACAAGTTATTAGGAGGAATCAACCCCTGCTTGGTAAAGGGTTCGTGAAAAAAGGCCTTCAAGAAGATGGAGTGAAGCAGTGACTGCCCCCACCGCTGAAATATAGCAACCATTTTGAAAAGACTGCAGGGCCAGTTTGTGGTTTACTTCATTGTACATGAGGTGGTGCCGTACCTGGAGGGCATTGGACATCAACAATCATTTGTATTCGTTTATGTGTCCTCCCTACTTCACAGGCAAATTTTAGTCACAAAGGAAATAAACAAATTGGCCTCACTGGAAATGGAAATTTAGCTCCCAGTCAAATAAAAAGAATGTCTCTCTACTGCGCTGATTCCCAAGCTTAAGCTTGCATTTAAATCACCCAGGGAACTAGTTAAGAAAGAGTTTCTTGGGACTTATTTCAGATATTTCAATTCCTGGTTGGTGAAGGGCCCTAAAATCTGCATTTTTAACAAGTGATTTTGAAGCGAATGACTCACATATGTAAACCTCCTGCTTAAAATATTAGGCACAGAGCTGAACTTAGCATGAAGGCCACCCAGATCACTAGCACTTTTAGATTGATAGGAGACCATTCACTGTCTCTTATCAAGAGACATGAGGAGTTACCATTACTGGATATCTATTTCATTCCAAATGTTACCAGACCTGATCTCATTTAATCAACCCAACAATAGTGTCAAGCACATATTATTATCAGGTCTTTGAGAAGAGAAAACAGGCCCAGAGATGTTCAAGGTAATAGAGCTAGTAAGAAACAAAGTTCAGTTTCAAACCTAGCTCTTTCTGATTCTAGACCCCATGGTTTTCTCATTACATCTGTCTTCTATTTAATTAGAGTTGGGAATAAAGCTATTGACCACAGAGTTAAAAACAAAATTAAGCTCCTAAACTGGTTTCAAACCTTTGCTGCATGGTATGGGAGCCTGAGAAATCACTGTTTTCTGCAAGGAGAAAATACCAGCTGAATGAACATTTGTGAAAGAGGGCTTCAAAAATCCACGTGACAGTTTCTCTCTGGAGAATGAACAAATTGGATCAATCTTCTCCCTCTTTTGGGTTCTAGTTATCTACTTCATGCTCTCTCCATGCCCTAATTCTTTAGATTTAAAAGTAGGAGAGAGGGTTATAGGGCATAACTCTGAGCAAAAATGTAATCATGGCAGAACGTGCAGTCTGATATAAAGAACAAGTTGGCATAAAAGTATGAGGAAAATATGTCAGAAAGTTCACTTTTTAAGTTGTCTTGGGGAGTAACTGAGGAAGGCCTTGCTCCATCATAATCTTCATATGGGAGAGATAGACTGGAATTGTATCAGTCTTTTTGTGTCGACCCTCATTCATAGCATTTCTATGAGTAGAGCTGCCCCTTAGGGTTTCCAAAACTTTAAAATCTTTACTGGAATAGACTGCTTTATCTTCTGCCCCAGAATGCCTGGTGGGTTTGAACCAATGATCTTGTAGCTAGCAGCTTAATGTATAGCCCATGACATCACCAGGGCTCTGTAATAAAGATCTTTCATTAATCCCATTGCCATTGAGTGGATTTCTGAGGCTGTAAATCTTTAAAGGCCTCGTTTTTCTTTCATGGAGTGGCTGGTGGTTTTGAATCACAGTCCTTGAGTGCTTGAACTCAGAAGTCCAATTCTTGCTTGACAGCACCACCAAGAATTCTCGAGAAGGTCAAGTATCAGGCTGAGGCATTATTGAGACAGCTCTTCCACCAAATCTAGAAGACATTCACAAATATAATTTAATTGTTTAGAGAGAAGATATTTTAGAGAATTTTATATTTGAACCCTGTAATTCACAAATGAAGGATCTAAGGCTTAGAAGATCTGGACAACTTGTCTGTGGTCACTAGAATACTAGAACCAAGTACTCTTTCCTTGCCCATGAAACCCTCTCCTCTGCTGTAAAAGCAGCATTTCAAAAAGGTGATTGAGGTATTGATCCCCATATATTTATTATATACAGCAAAGAAAAAGTGACAAAGCAAAATAATGCTTAAACTTTTAGCTACTTACTTGGGTTATGTTGTGTAACTTCCAAACTGTAGGTTATGTGTATACATTTTCTCTAAATTTAACTTAATTGTGATTAGGATGAAATTGGCTAATGAAAAACTTTAAATTTCTGTTCATCAACCTAAGGATCTGGAAAAAGAAAATTCAGTCCCGTTTCTCTCAGAGGGAGTGAAAAGTTTATGGCTACTTTGCTGTCCAAGGCAGCTGAAATGGTAATGTACTGTGAGTGCTCACGTGAGTTCTCTGAATTCTTCAAGGAACAGATGCTGCTCAATATTACTACTACAATAATTAAAGCAATGTGTTTTCAATTGTTTGTGCTTTTTCTATGTTCAAAGAGACCTGAGGAATTTTCCACACTTATCCCACAAAAAGGGCTTCTGTTTGTCATGGATGAACTCCGAGGGAAGTTCCCACACCCATCACCTTCACAGCGCTTCTCTCCAGTATGAATTCTTTGAGGTGTAATAAGGCCAGAATTTCTACTGAAGGTTTTTTCACACTCATCACATTCATCAGGTTTTCCTTCTGTGAGAATTTGCTGATGTTTAGTAAGGCTGGAGCTTCCTCTGAAGGTCTTCCCACCCTCCTGCACTGGTAACATTGTATTCACATATGGTATTGATGATACCGGAAAAATCCTGTGCTGTTACTGAAAGTTTTGCCACACATCGCACTCCTAAATACTGATGTTCAACTAAAACATTTACCAAACTGATGACACTGGTAAGCTTTTTCACCAGTGTGGATTGTGAGGAGTTTGAAAAAAGTGTTTTTTGACTGAAGCATTTCCCACACTCTTGACACGGAAAAGGTTTGCCCTGTGTGTGGGTTCTCTGATGTTCAATAAGCCCGCTGCTGTGCATGAAGCTATTCCCAGGCTGACCATGTCTGTATTCCTTTCCTTCAGAACTTCCTCGGTGTCTTTCAAACTTGCCCCTGGATTCATGATGGACTCATGTTTCCAAAATGAGTAACCTGAAAAATATCACTGCCTCTGCAGATTTTACTGAATCATAAGGATCATTAGGATACCCCTTGAACTCAATTAAAATACCATAAAGGAAAGATGAAAAGAATATATCTAGAATTAATAATCTATGAAATAGCTACAAAAGGCGAATGGAAACAATCTCTACCATAGAAAGGGAAAAACCATCAAATTTAGGTGTATATACTCGAGCATAAGCCAACCTGAATATCAGCCGAGGCACCTAATTTTACCACAAAAACTGCATTAGAAATGTGCTGAAAAACTCGGCTTATACACGAGTATATACGGTACTTTAAATTGCACTCAAATGTAATTAGAGCACAAAGTATTCATCCTATTGCTTGGTGGTGGGGGGTGGAGTTAGCTTTCATCTTCCCCCAAATAGGATATTACTTGAAGATTTAGTGTAAGTAAATAATTCCTTTATGTAAACAAAAATAAGTATTCCTTTATGAACACAATAAAAAATGACACGAGTCAACACATATTTTGGTGCCTCAAAATTTAGACTTGTTTCTGGGTGTAGTTGACCAGCTGATTTTAAAAATGGCACTTCTTTTTCCCTATCAGCTCTTGTCTGAGATACAGAACATACACCATCTACCACTCTTCAGCTCTGCTTGGCCATAACAAATTCAGACTGTTTTTTTTTCTTTTTTTTTCAGACTATTTTAATGTAGTGTTAGCTAGCCTGGGATGCAGGAAGTGCACGCTGGTGCTATTCAGGTAGTTTGTGTTGGATTAAATATTGGGTTCAAGTTATAGTTCACATGGTGTCCTTTAATCCAATGATATATTTGAACAGAGCAAATTACGTGAATTTGGGATTTTCCTCAAGGATCACGTCATCTTTATGAGGAACTGAAAGGCAGTTGGTTCTAATTTGTTATCTTTACAAAGGCCCACGAACACAACACTACCATGCAATAAATAATGAGCTCTGATGGCATAGTAGGTTATGGGTTCACCTGCTAACCACAAGGTCAGCTACTGGAGCTCACTGGCCGCTCCATAGGAGAAGGATGGGAGAGTCTGCTCCCGTGAAAATGTACGGCCCCAGACACCCACAAGAGAAGTGCCCCTCTAGGGTCGCCATGAGCCATGATGGCTTGATTGGTAGTGAGTTTGGTGCAATAAGTACAGATTCAAGTGTTCTCAAACCAAAAATGAGTCTGTCAGAGTTCAAACTCCTTTGCTAAAATTAAAATGCTTCGGTCTTGTTATAAGATGGCACAACTTCTCCACTTATGCACAGAAGGAAAAGTTGGAATTTTTCTTATCAAGAAGCTTGGACAAGAGCAAGGACCACAAGTACACTCTAACCATGGAGGACTTGACCCCTGCCCTCAGCGAGTATGGCATCAATGTGAAGAAGCTGCACTACTTCACCTGAGCCACCCAACATCTATCTATGTATTTGATTGTCCTCATGTCCCCACACCAGCCTGTTTTCATAATAAACTTTATTGTGGAAAAAAAAAAAAAGAAGCTTGGAGTCCATCTCATCTCCGAAACTTTTAACAGGAATTATTCATTATCTCCTATATATGCAAACGTGTTCTGAAATATTTATTGCATAATTTGAAGAAAATTTTACACCTTCAAAATATTTATGAAAATTGCTACAAAGTCTTATACTTTTGACAGTCTAAATTGCCTTCATATCTCCCACATGTGTGCCTTTAAATTTTTGTTTTTTTTTTTATTTCCACTCTTCTCAAGCTGTGTTGTGGATTTGCTGTATCCAACGTGTTGTCTCTGTATACACGCATAACTTCCATACCAAAAAGAAAACCTGCTGCCGTCTACTCAACTCCAACTCATAGTGACCCTGCAGGGCGAGAAGAACTGCCCCTTGGGGTCCAAACCTTGGGTCTCTCAAAGGCCACAGAGGGACGAGTGGACTGGAAATGCTGACTCTGTGAGGCAGCTCATTATGCAACCAACGAGCCGCCATGGCCATACCCAGCTTCCCTGGGAAGTTCCTGAACATCTCTTTCCTGCTCAAATATTTCTTACCATTTTTGCTTATTCTGTCATTTGTGGGTGTGAATTCTTCTCATATTTAAACCTAGGATGGTAAATTAATAAATTAGTATAATGTGATAGCTGAAAATATAGTGAAACACCTTATCTAAGAAACTAGAGCTGATGCGATCCACCCAATGGAATTTTCTGAATCAGAGCCTGTAATAACTCCGGGAACAGGCCTTAAAACCAAGACACCAAGAAAAAAGATGTTTTTGGTTGGGTTGTATTATTCATTTTGGCAAGATTTGAAAGTGATTAAAAAAAAAAAAAAAGACCCAGTGGCCAGCCCCATTACCAACTAAGTGGACAGCACCACCCTCCTCCCAAGAAGAATTCACTTCAGAGGACAGCACTGAAGCTACAGCTCAAGAAGAGGGACTTATCTGATCAGGGCACACGGGAGCCAACTACGGGGGAAGGGAAAAAGAAAAAAGAGTGAAGCACATCCTGGTTCACCAATGCCTGAGGACAATGTTTCTGCTCAAACCCGCAATGCACAGAGATGACCACAGAGCCGGCTTCACCATGGGACACAGCATTCCTCATTGACCCATAGCACCATTGGGGACAACACTAGAGACACACTGTGGGAATTGTGCCTGCCATGAGCTCACCACACTGAAGCCAGCCTCTGGGGGCATGCAGCAGAGCAGCTGGGGGAGCAGAACAATGAAGTCCCCAGGGATAGAAGTGGTGCCAGGCCATGGCACCCCATCAGACTTGACTGAAAAGCACCTGTGAAGGACAACAAACAGACCCTGAACTATTTATACAATAAAAAAAAAAAAAACCCATCCAGTTAACATATATTATACACTGATTTAACATTATTATGCAAGACATATACACATTTAAGCATTGCTAGTACTAGCATCTGTGTTAGTCCAGGTAGACTAGAGAAACAAATCCAGGGAGACTCATATGTGTGTAATAGAGAACTTTCTATCAAAGAGCAATTGTAAAAGAAACAAACAAACAAAAAAACAAAAACAAAGAGCAATTATATATTAAGAAAACATCCCAGCCCAATCCAGTCCAAGTCCATAAGTCCTATATTAGCCCATATGTCCGATACCAATGTACAAATTCCTCTTCAGACTCACACAACACACACAATGACACCGAATGCAGGAAGATCACAGGCCAGTGGATGGAAAGTCTTGTGGATCCAGTGGTGGTGGAAGCATCTCAGCACTGAAGCGGGTCTCCATGTGACTCCTCCAGCTCCAAGGCTCTGGCTGCCATCAGCATAGCCCCATGTGGCTTGCCGACAGGAATGTCTCTCAGGGAGAGAACCTGTATTGGCCTCCAGTGAACTCTTTATCTCTGTTGGACCTATAAATGAGGTCATCAAGCTGCAACCTGATTGACAGGCTAAACCCCACCCCTCCACTCTTAATAGTCTCAAGTTGGCACCAGATTATGTAACAACCACAGCATCCTTATCTAATGATTTTTACTGTGGCTATAATATATATTCCTTGACATTGTCAATTTTATGACCCCCAAAATGGTCCTTTTACAGCCTCGAAGGAAAAGCACCTGCTCTCTGAAAGTCAAGGTAGCTAGCTGAGCAGAAGGCCTGGAACTGAGTCCTAGCTCTGCTGACCATAACAATGCATTCTATTTCGTGATTTCTTCCTTTGTAAAATGAGTAGCTTGAATTGTGGGGGGAAAAAACTTTCTTGAACTACGCACATATCATGGTACAGAAATCATCACGTTCTAATCAAAAGGTCAATAGTTTAAACTCACCAGTCTCTCCAGGTGTGGCAGTCCACTTCTGTAAAGATTTATAACCTTGGAAAACCTACAGGGAGATTCTACTTGATCATCAAGGCTACTGGGTGTCTGAGGACCTGATGGCAATGGATTTTGGTTTGGTTAGTCTTAGATTGTAATTCCCATCTTATCATTGAATGTAATGGCAACAGTTGTGACGTAATAAGCACCTAACAAATTAAAATTCCATTACATCACAGTATCATGCAGCCTAAATGTATTTGTGTTTATATAGTTTCATGTGATTAACGTGAAAATTCAATTAAAAAGCAGTAGAATTCAAAGTCAAATACTTGAAAAAGCTATTTAAGAATTGCATCAAACTTATGTTCATTTTAATGTTAAATTTTACTGTTCTGAAGTATATTAATGAAATGCAATGATGTAGCATGCAATGATGTAGCATGCAGGAAGATCACAGGTCAGTGAGTGAGAAGTCTTGTGGATCCAATGGCAGTGAAAGCATCACCGGGCTGGTGCAGGTTGCCATAGCATGGTTCACTCAGGTCTTAGTGTGGCTCCACAAGGCTTGTCAACAGGAAGGTAAAGCAGTGTGTTCCACCTGCAGGGCGAAAGAGAGGAAGCTCCCAGAATCTTCATGCGAGGGCCACACCCACAAGGAGGCCTCATCAGGCTGTAACCTGATTGACAGGCTACACTTCACCCCTGAAATTATTTATCAAGTTGACATGAAATAATGTAACTACCATCATTAATAATGGCCAAAAAGTGTAGAAGTTGTAGATAAATGCATATGTAAATATATTCATAAATAAAATAAACTGGGACAGATGCACAAACATCTCGGCACTTGGTGGCCCTCTCAACTAAATGGGGACTTTTCCTTCTTGTCCTTCAAATCTTTGAACTTGTGAATTATTTAATCAAAATTAAGGCTTCTTACCAACTCACTTTCCATTGATAATACTACAAGTTTAGAAAGCCTTGATTATCCAGTGGTGGACCCAAATAATTACTTATAAATTTCAGTTTTGAAAAGCTTCTTTCATATGAAGCCATAGACAAACCCATCCTCGGAAATAAGTGCAGGTTTAGTGAAAGAACTGGAACAGCTTCTATGAAGTTCCATTCAGCTATGAAGGTCAAAATGTCTGATGTTGCCCCACCTTTACCTCTGCTGTTTTCAGATGCCTTCTCAGTCTTGGTAGTTTTACCAAGACAGATACCTCATCATAGGAAGTCAACAACGTTGGGATGAATATCTTTATCTTCATCGGTGGCAGATATGAGACTCTGATTAAACAGCTTGAAACATGGCTGCTTCTTCTTTAATAGTTCTCACTCGGATTAATCTGGAGTCCCAAATGAAAGTGATCAATACACTCAAGCATCACTCTCTCATTTTCTTCTTGCAGGGTGAGTGCAGCATTACCTGCCTGCTCCCTATCGTCTGTCATCCTCAGTTTCAGCCCAGTCCGTCTCCTTACCAAATCTCCTACCTGTCTGATTTTAAAGGTGACAGTTCAATGGCAGGCTCCACAAGGTTTCTGTGCTTCTGTGCATAAAAAAGCCCTACTGCCTCTAGCTTTGTCATTATACCTTGTCTAGAGGTAAGCATGCTGGCAGCAGAAGAATCCGTTTTATCCATTGGAGGCAGGTCAACAGTATCTTTTGAAGAACTCCCCCCATCATTCGGTCTTTTGATATCGACTAGCATGGTTCTAGCTTGTTTGGAGCGAGTTAATGCTGGCCTATTTTGCTTTCCTTTGCTGACATCCACTGGCGTCTTTGATTTATGCAGTCCAGGTGACATGATAGATTATCCCTGAAAAATATAAAAAAGATAAGGGAAGGGGGAAAGAGAACTACAAACACGAAGGGTTTAACAGGATATTGTTGTTGATTGCATTTCTTGAGAAATATGAAATACATGAGATGTATAAACCTATTCAATGAGTTTCACAAATAAAACAAATTCCCACCCCCCGAAAAAAGAAATCCCTCTAGATTCATTATCCCTCAACCCTAAATAGTGGTCTGAGCGGCTGAAAAACTTTCTTTTAAATCATTTGATTGGGGGCTCGTAAACTCTTATCACAATCCATCCATCCATCCATTGTGTCAAGCACATTTGTACATTTCTTGCCATCATCCTTCTCAAAACATATTCTTTCTATTTGAGCCCTTGGTATCAGCTCCTCATTTTTCCACTCCCTGCCTTCCCCTCCCTCCCCCACAAAACCTTGATAACTTATAAATTATTATTATTTTTTCATGTCTTACACTGTCCAATGTCTTCCTTCACCCATTTTTCTGTTGTCCGTCCCCCAGGAAGGGGCTATATGTAGATCATTGTGATCAGTTTCCCCTTTCTCCCCCCATCTTTCCCTTACCCTCCTGGTATCTCTACTCTCATTGGTCCTGAGGGGTTTATCTCTCCTGGATTCCTTGTGTTTCCAGTTCTTATCTGTATCAGTGTACATCCTCTGGTCTAGCTGGATTTGTAAGGTAGAGTTGGGATTATGATAGTTGGGGGTGGGGGATGGGAGAAACATTAAAGAACTAGAGGAAAGCTGTATGTTTTATCGGTGCTATACTGCATTCTGACTGGCTGGTCTCCTCCTGGGCGGCTAAAAATTAAAAGAAAAAAGGAAAAGGAAAACTGAAATGAGTTTAGTCTTTAGTAGCAAACAAATTCATTTAAAAGAAAAACAAAGTGATATTTTTGTCACTTATTTTGTCATATTTGAAAATTTTAGCAATATTTGTAATTTTATGCAAATTCATATAAATAGTAATTTAGTAAAATTTGGTAAGTAATATTTGAAAAGAGAAAATGTATATCTGTTGGATATGCTAGTTCTATGCAAGGTAAACTTCATTTAAAAAAATTTTTAAATCATTTTATTAGGGGCTCATACAACTCTTATCACAACCCATTTGTACATTCATTGCCCTCATCATTCTCAAAGCATTTGCTCTCCACTTAAACTCGTGGCATCAGCTCCTCATTTTTTTTCCCCTTCCCCCCCCTCCCACCTTCATGAACCCTTGATCATTTATAAATTATTATTTTGTCATATCTTGCCCTATCTGACGTCTCCCTTCACCCACTTTTCTGATGTCCATCCCCCAAGGCGGAGGTTGTATGTAGATCCTTGTAATTGGTTCACCCTCCCTGTACCAAGGTAAACTTTAATGTGTCACTATTTCTTAAACCCTGAAAATTTTATGTCCCATAATCTTTACAGGAGCAGAAAGTCCAATCCTTCTCCGGAGGAACTTCTAGTGGGTTCAAACTGCCCACCTCAACATTAGCACTCTAAGGGTAATCCACTGTGTCACCAGGATTCCCATTAGAAGACTGACAAAGTATTTTAACATATTTAGATAAATTGATTCATGTAAATTGAGCTTATAGCAAATGTTTTTGTTCTTATAACTAACTACAGGAATATTTTTAGAAAAAATACACTTCTGCTGAATCCCTGCACAAAAGTTTTATAGTTAGCCATTTCAGTTCTCACCTCTTAGTGATGATAATACTGGTGCACAGTTGTAACTGAACCATGAAAGCCCCCAACTCACTAGCCAATTCATAGGAAAAAGCTATGCTTGCCTGCTTCCATAAATATCAAAGCCTTGGAAAGCCCATGGGTTCTGTCCTATAAGATGTACACAGAGACAGACAGAGACAGAGATAATTCACAACTCTTGTTTACTGACCGATCCTAGAAGCCCAGTTACCAGGAACATATCTACTGCCCAGAACCAGGATCTTTTTATATACCATTCCTCACTAAAAGAAACCATGACTTCAAGGAGCAATGGCTAGCTTAGGGCAGGGGAGGCACAAAATTAGTTCAGAATATCTTCTGTGAGAGAATTAAATGGTGCACAAAAACTGATGGAGACTTGCCAGAAGAACATAGAAACCCGCTTGAAAGAGTTGTCCCTGGCCACATTTTGAATATTTTGAGTATGGAAATATAATGACAGCAATTCAGCATAACACTGAATTTTTAAAGACCCCATGAATTCATTGTAATAAAAAGTATGTCCAGTGTCAGCATGACAGGAGTGACAGATATTATTTTTATATTTCTAAAAACAAATTTGTTGTATATAAAGTTTTAAAATTTATTTTGTGCAGATCAATTTTTAAACTCAAACAGGTGGGTATCTTTATAAACTGAGGGGTTAGTGTGTGGCCAGGTTGGTGTGGCAGAGCAGTGAGGCAGTGTGGGGACCACACTGCAGAACAGGTCACTCTCCTGCTCTGCGTGGAAAAAATGTCATCAATTTGTAATTGTAGGGCCACCTCTACAAAATGTCACTAGGTGGGCTTTATATAAACACAGACCAAGACAAAAACAACTTCTACTTTGGGGGAGAGGGTGGGATGAAGGAGAAGCACAGGTGGCTTTTATTATAGGAAGTGAACTGATTTTTATTAACTGCTTAGCCTATATAAAATGCTGACATTTAAAGGACCCCCTGGCCACCCTCATAATGGGGAGCAAAGTAGGTATAATGCCACAAGAAATGTGCCCACAGCAGTGGGTGTCTGACAGTTTCTCAATAGTGATGATAAACATTCATGTTAAAGAAATTTCATGTATTTGTGGAATCAGGGCTGTTGAGTATCAACTTTTGGGCAATTAAGATCCTAAGTGATCAACATAGGAAGCACTCTTTTCTGTTGACTGAATTTGCTACATAATTTATGAATTCTAAGCCAAAACACCCTGTGATATGCCTATGGGGTGTTTTAGCTAACTCTGGATCATAGAAATATGTAAAAGTGTTGTATATTGACCCGTAGGTACTTTCACAGCTTTGACTTGTTTTGTGTTAAAGGTATTAGGGAAAGGCATACAAATGAAATAAACAAGTGTGCCCTAAGAATTGACCTTTGACTCTAATTTCTTCGTATGAACTTTGTCAATAAAAATACAAATTCCATGATGGTCTAAAAAAAAATATTAGGGAAAGGAAGACTTTGCTTTGCTGGAAATGCCAACAGTAAATGTAGATGGCACGTGCCTCAGTTTCCTCATCTGGAAAGCAGGATAATTGCATCCAACCCATGGGGTGGCTATGCAGAGTAAAGAAGCTAATTTGTGAAAGTCAGTGAGAAAGAGGACGACCTTCAATGACATGTATTGACGGTGGCTACAGCAGTGAGCTCAAACCCATGACTGAGAGGATGGATGGTCCAGGGCAGGGCAAGGTTTCATCCTGTTCTTAATGAGTAGGAACCTCACAGTACACCAAATGTAGACCCCTAGGCCCCTTCACTACATTTTGAGAAAGAACAGGCACCCTGCTGGCGCCGCGGCTAACCACGAAAAGGTCAGGGGTTGGAATCCACCAGCTTCTGGAGTCGGAGATGGGGTCGCAAACAGCCAGGGGGCTGGCTCCACCCCGCCCCGCCGTGCAGCGAGCTGAAGGACCACCGAGGTGTCCTAGGTCTTCCGCAGTCCTAGAGGGAACGCGGCCGGAAGAGCGGTTCCGCGGCGGCGCCGTGCGCCGTGCCGCACTTCCGGCCTTTGTAGTTCGTCTTCCCCGCGGTGGCGCTTGGCGAGGCTTCCCAGGAGGCGCGTGCGGGCCGCCTGGCCCGTCATCACATGGATGCCTCGGTGAGCTTCGGAACACAGGCTTCCGAAAGGCTGGGAGCTGTCGCCGAAGGCTTTCGGAAGGGCGGTGTGTGTATGCTGCGAGCCCAGACGGAGCGTGGGGAGAGGGTGCGGGGGGCTTCGTGCGCAGCCCGGGTTTGGCCGGAACGATGGATGAGAAGGAGCCCAGAAGGGCCCTCATTTCATAAAAAGACAGTCTTTACCGTCTCAGCCACCCCCATGTGTCTGTTGCCGCGCCCTAGTACCGGTGCCCTTGTGAACGACACTAGTCAGAACCACTGCGATGCAACGCACAGCGACCCCGCGTGGGGGCCTTGGGACTACATATTTAAGGGAGCAGAGAGCCTGAGCTTGTTGTCTCCAGCTGACCAGCGGTTGGACTTGAACGGCCGACTTTGTGGTTAACAGCCCCAATCCTGACCCACAGCACCCCACCTCGCCCACCCCTTGAAAACCTTTGAACATCAAGGACTATTTGTCTTTCCTACATCTTTAATGTTCACTCGTGGCTTTATTGGAAACCATGAGTGAAGATTAACTGTAACATTTGCCACAGGTTGTCATGATTGGGTGCTTACGGCTCTTAGTGTAGTGGCTGCTACTGTCCGGGTTGATGGTGCGGAAGTGGGTTATGCATTGGCCTGCTAAACCTCAAGGTCATCAGTTCTAAACCACCAGGCGCTCTGCAGGAGAAAGATGAGGCTTTCTACTCCCACAAAGTGTTACAGTCTTGGAAAACCCATGGTGGCAGTTCTACCCTGCCCAAAAGGGTCGCTGTGGGTCGTAAACGACTCAGTGGCAGTGAGTTTGGTTTTGGAGGCGCCAAGAAAGAAACTAGTGGCGTTGCTGGGTAAGCGCTGGACTGCTAAATCTCAAGTTCCCCAGTTCAAACCCACCTGCCTCTGCAGGATTAAGATGAAGCTGTCGAGATCTCAGAAACTCTGTGTAAGGTCATTATGAGTCGAAATGGGCTTGCAGGTCTTTAAAGTTTTGTTTTCTGATGTGCTAGCCAAGCACTGCCCTAAGTTATTTCCCAAATATTAACTTAGGGAGGTGATAGTTCTCTGAGACAGATACCGTTCCCCACTTGGCACTCACCACCCCGCTCTTCCCCAGTGAGGAAGAATGTGCCGCTCAGTAACCTCCCTAGGGCTATACAGTGTGTCAGGGGTTCAAACTAGGCATTCTAGCTCCTGCGTCCCTTTAAAAGGAATCCCTGTGCTAGTCTGACGTGCCCCTGCTGCTTCTGTATTAGCTTTTTAGATCCACCCTGAACGTTTCTTCACTCACTTGAATCACATCCTAACCCTCTGCGTTTCAGTAGTCTTAACTCTCTAGTTATTGTGGATTTTAGATGAATATGAATATGCAGTGTGGGTCTGCAAATCGGAAGAGAGCCATTTATTGCTGCTGCTCTGTGTGTGCTTTCCCACGTGCTGATACATGCTTACTCTGGGCAATAGAAAAGATGATGGTCGTAGCTCTAAAGTGCACTGGACGTTTACTGCCAGTGTGTCTGCTTTGAACCATAGGGACCCTGTAGGGTAGGGGAAAACTGCTCCTATGGGTTTCTGAGACTGTAAAATCTGTACTGGAGTAGAAAGCCTCATCTTTCTCTTGCAAAGCAGCTGGTGGTTTCTAACTGGCTGACCTTGCAAAATTAGCTGCTCAAGATGTAACTCACTAAGGCACCAGGGCTCCTCAGCTCTAAGGAAGGGTATCAATTATTGAGCTATGGTTATACCAACGATTGTACATTATCTCAATAAAAAGAAGTTAATGCTCATTATGTGTCAGAATTTGTGTAACACCATTTTATAAGCATTACCTCATTCTCAGCTCTGCAAGGTAGTTGTCCTCACTGCATCCATGAAGAGACTGAGGCTCAGAAAGATCAGTCAAGTCACACAGACAGCCAAGATCACAGAGTTGTCGGAAGGTACAGCCAGCTCTGCCTATGTGTGTTCTCTGCTACCTCATTTTACGTTCTACTTATATGCCGAAATGTGGGCCTGTTATCAATTGTGTGCATGAATGATTGTATATGCCTAGAAAATGTCTGTAAGTATAGTTACCAATCTTGAACTGTGGCTACTTCTGTTATGACCCAAAGGGTCAGCCAGAGAAAGGAAGACCCTCAACTTGATAGATGGACACAGGGACAGCCCCTTGGGACTCGGACGTAGCGACAGTTGTGAGGATGACACAGGGCCGGGCGGGGTTTCATTCTGTTGTGCATAGTACCCTATGCGTTGGAACCAATTCCTGGCACCTAACAACCACAATAACATTTCTGTTCTTAGGAGCCCTGGTGTGATTCAGTGGATAAAACCCTCAACTGCTAGCAGAAAGACCAAAGCTTCCAACCCACCAGCCACTCTGAGGGGAAAATATGTAGCCAGTCTGCTTCCATAAAGATTGACAACCTTGAAACTCCTTAGGACAGCTCTGTCCTGTCCTATAGGTTACTGTGAGTCAGAATTATCTTCATAACTGTGGGTTTGGTTTGGGAGGTATTTTTGGTATAAACTTGTGGTACAAGAGTTTGCCCCCCTCTTTTTCGTATTGAAAAAGAAGTGAGAAGAAGCAAAGAGGGATTCTGACGAGGGGTAAAAGACAGATGGTAGAGGATAGAAGAGCTGGAAGGAGGGAGCGGGTGGCCTGGAATAGACAGGGAAAGTCCAAAGAGAATGTAAGATGCAGAAACGGTAGGGTTTGAATAATTGAACTTAAGACCAAGGGCACAAAGATGGGATGCGAAAAGCCTGAAAAGAGAATACTCAGAACAGCCGGACTGCGGCTGAGGGTGGTCCAGCAGCACACGGACTTCAGAAACTTGAAGTCTGATCACTATGGAGCCTGGCTGGGGAGTTTGGAATTCACTAAACAAGCAATGAGTTGTCATTGATGGTGACAAGGAAGTTGAGAATGGTTGTGGTGATGAATTACAATAAGCACATTTGCATGGGATTCTTACTACTCACTACCTGTGGATCCTTAATAAAGACTATTTCAAGAAAAATAGATTTGGGGGTGTTAGGCTTGTTTTGACTCAAAATACAATGCAAATGTTTTTTTTAATTATCTAGTTATATGAGAATAAGTCAAAAAGTATTGCTGTAAAAGCATAGCAACTTTTATTAAATAAAAACAGCAAAATGTAAAGCTATTGTTTCCCAATATATCTTCCACATAGGGCTATATACCAACTAGTGAAGGTGGTGTTTTCATCTCAATAACCCTTTCCCAAAGAATTCTGCATTCTTTTGATTTACCCCCTGTTAAAACTGCGGCTTTGGCATTCTCAAAAGGACTAAAATCGTGTTTATTTGAAATATTCTTTGAGTTTGGGGAACAAAAAAAAAATCTGAAGAGGCAAGTTCTGGGTTATAGGGTGGATGAGGTAAAGTTTCCCATTAACATTTCTCATAACAGATCTTGCTGCCTTCGAAAAATGAACAGGTATATTGTGATGTAAAAGAAATTTCTCTGCTCAATTTTCTTTGCATTTCTCCCACCAAGACAATTTTCAGTTTTATTAAAACTTCTTCCTAATAAGCCCCCATGATCATCCTGTGTCCTTCAAGGCAATCTATCCTGATAGCACCTCTGGAATTCCCCCCAAACATTTGGCATCATCTTCTGAGCTGACCCTTCTGCCTTGAAATTAACTGGGCCAGAAGACCTCCTTGGGAGCCACTGTTTTGATGGGACCTTCTCTTGGAGGCACCCTGACAAGACGAAGCTAAATGTCGTCCTCAGAGAACTGTTCTGCAGCCAATGATTACAGATGCTTAGTTAAACAGACTTTGGAATAAACTCAGGCATATAGGAACTGGTACCTCAGTAGTAATCCTTTTTGACTTACTTTAATATACCTGGCATATACAATGAGGTCATGACCCTGAATAGGAAGTCAATAATTGTGCTTTTGACAAGTATGACCAGGTTATAAAATCCCAGGGCATTTTTTAGAGACACTAGGTTCAAAGAGGAATGAATATGGCCTGGTCTAAAGTGGGAGAACTGGGTATCTGGGCCAGAAGATAAAAGCAAAACAAGGGCAAGTGAAGCCAAGGGGAACTCTGGTTATGTACAGGAAAGAGTGAGAGTGTTCTTGTTAAAACTAAGGAAAGACTTGGGACACCGCATACCAGAAGATGACTAGACAGATTCCATATGGGCTGAGCTCAGAGCACCAGCTACACTGTCTATGAATGGAAAACACCTGTCTCAAAGCTGGGGTGTGGGGGTGGGAGAACTGGGTACCAAATAGAAAAATGATCCTATGTTTTCAAAGGCTCAGAAGTTTGAAAAAAGGACATGAGTGGCTGTTTAATCTTCTGAGCTCATGCTTTAAGTCTATTTGATATTAGTAACATAAATTGTCTCATGGTAGCACAACTATCACCATTGTTTAAGCCATCATCATCTCTTCCCTAGATTTTTGCCACAGCCTCTTAGTTATCACCTTCCCCCAAAGTCTGTTATTTTCACAGCAGCCAGAATTATTATTTAGAATGTCACTCTGCTCAAAACATCCAGTAGATTTCCACATGTCGTAGAATACAATCTGAATCCCTTGGCACTGCAGACCTTTCATGAGCTGCCCCCAACTTCTGGCTTCATCTCTCATCACTACAGCTTCACTGTACCAACTGAAGCTCAGTGCAGCTGCTTCGTGAAGAACTAAGGCACGCTTCTCTGTGGGAAAGTAACAAATGTCAGTCCCACAGATTCTCCCCTAACAGTTATGCTGCCTTACAGTGAGCACATGGTTGATTCTGTCTCCCTGTAGAAGCAGACATTCTTTGATTATCTCCTCCTACCAAAAGCACCCAGCCCCCTCATCCCTTCCCCCAATGCAGGTATTGGGCTTCCTCACCGGTGAGCTCAGGGACTTTACTGTGATTCCCACCCACCTTGTGATGTATCTAACTCCTGAGTATGCATGACTAATGACTACCTATAAAAGCCCCAAAACAATAGAGCCGCTCTTTCCTCTGGCCCTCCTTCCCTTTCCCTCCCTCCCTCATTCCCTTTCCCTTCAGTTCATCTGCTCCTCTCTACGCCGCCAGCGCTCTGCTCAGACTCGGCTGCTGAGAGGCTGCTGAGATCTTGGCCATCCCGGAGATGAGCATGCTACCATGAAGTGTATCTGGCGCCTTTATTTTACTCTCTCTCTTATCTCTCTGAATTTTACTGTAATCTTTATCTATTATCTGCCATACAGTTGCTCCTATGAGCCCGTGATATTTGTCGGGGGCTGCGTACCCTGACACCTCTCTACCTCCAAGAGTTTGCACTTACTATTCCCTCGCCCTGCAGTGGTCTTTGCCCATAGATGTGTGACTTGCTCCTTACTGCATTCAAATCTTTGTTCAGATATCACCATATCTAAAAGGCCTTCAGTGACCACCCCTCTGTCAAGTTGTTATACTGCATGCTGCTGTACTACTAGAAGTAAGCAAATGCATCTCTATTTCAAAGACCGGCAGTTACCCACGGTGGACGGGTCCCAACTGAATTTCCAGATGGCGAGAGTTGAAGAAAGGCCTGGCCTTCTACTTCTGAAAATTAGCCAGTGAAAACCCTGTGTAACACAACAAAATATTGTCTAATATGCTGCTGGACAAGAGCCTCATGACCTTGCTTTCCATTTTTACCCACAGCATTTATCATCACTCGATAGATATTTAATTATTTTTGGTTCCCTCCAACTCCTTTTCCTTGGCTTACCTCTTCCCACTCCTACTTGGCATGGTGGCTAAGACCATAGATTCTGGTCAGACTTGCTGAGTGTGAATTCCCGCTGCTCTGCTCAAGTTCTGGAACTTAAACACTTCGCATCTCACTGTTCTCATTTGTGACATGGGATCATAATGGTCCCTTAATTGTGATCATTGTGAGGATGAAATGAGTTAATACACATTTCTAGAGTAATGCCCAGTACACTAAAGGTACTATAAATATCAGCTACTTTTAATGTTCTTGGCACTTAAATTCCATGTTTCTAGGCATTTTGCTTTGTTCCCAGTTCCTAAAACAGTGCTTGAAATAGGGTATGCTCTGGGTAAATATTTGTAAATGAATGAGTGACAGAAAAGATGATGTAGTGCTCACAGAGGTGGTGGGGTCCATGCCAAGAAATACTCCTGGGCAGCCCTCGCTGCCCTCTAAGCCAGCAGGTGAGTTGTCAAAATGAGAATTTAAAAAAAAATCTATCCACAAAGTCACCTGGCCTTTGTTTCACCAATGCTGTTTTCATTGTCAAAAACTTCTTCCAAATAAGCCCCAGTGATCATCCTTTGTTGTCTGAGAACAAAGTCTGTCCAGCTAACCTCCTTTGAACTCTCCAAAAACAGTCACCATAACATTCTGAGCTGACCGCTTGGCCTTGAATGAATCTTCGTGGTCTTCTTAACCTTCCTTAAAGTGTTTGGACATCTAGACTGTTACCTGGAGACAGCATTCCTGTAAGCGTGCTTCAAAGCTTCGATAATTTGGGAAATCCTTTTGTCTACAGATGGGTTTTGGGTCTCTGCTCCAACCCACCTGGTTCTCAACAGTATGTTTTTGTGGTGTTGGTTGGTTTGGGCTCTCTCACAGAAGGGTCACAAGAAGGGATGAGTCATCCAGGATGTAATATAACACCAATGAAACACAATATTCCTCTGGTTCTTTTAGGCTTCCTCACCCCGTACTATCATGACCCCAGTCCTGCCTTTCAGTTCTGACTAGACCGGAGCATGTACACTGGTACAGATGAGAGCTCACTACACATGGAATCCAGATAAATTACTCAGGAACAGAGGGTAAGGGGAAGGTAGGAGGTGGAGGGGGTGGGGATGAGGTGGAAGAAGGACAGAAAGGGGAGGGATGTGGCGGGGAAGTGGACAAGAAGGGGAGGAAGGTGAAAGGGGAAGGGGGAGGGGGAGGAGGAAGGGGAACCAATGGACCCATAGCCCCTACCCCTGAGGGGGATGAACAACAGAAACATGGGAGAAGGAGACGCGGTTGGTGTAAGATATGAAAATAATGATAATTTGTAATTTATCACGGGGTAATGAGGGTGGGAGGGGGAGCTGATATCAAGGGCTCAAATACAAAGTAAATGCTTAGAAAATGATGGCAACATATGTACAAATATGTTTGATATAATTGATGTATGGGTTGTTATAAGAGCTGTAAGAGCCCCCACTAAAATGATCTTTAAAAAAAAACAAAAAATAATTTGGAAAGATGTCCTCTCAAGTTTTGTGAAAATTTTGATGAGTTCTGACCTCAGAATAGATTTCTTCACTGACACACACACACACACCACACGTATCTTTTTGAAGGCCCTCTAACAAGACTAAGAAAAGGATATTACCAAGAGAACTTGTCTGTGGCCTCCCACTCGTCACAGAAATGCATGATACATATTTGGTCAGAAGGAAGTCATGCATGTGTAACCTGGACCCTACTAGCAATACTTTGGACACTACCTTCTACAATTGCCCACAATTCCCTTCAAGTAGAGCCTGTCAACTTTATCCCCATTTTAAAATACTGGAATATTTATTTCATTTAAACATCTTTCAGCCAAAACCACTCTTCCTGATGACTTTGATTCTTTTGCCTTTGTATTTAGATCTCTAGGAATATACATTACATTTTTTTTAATTGCAAGAAAAGTAGCCATGGTAGTAATTTATTTAGCACTTACCAAGCTGACAGCTTATATTCTTTATCCATGACCTCAGCTGATCTTTATTTTTACCCAGAAAGATAGGGAGGGACTGGCTGTGGGATTCCTGCTCAAACCTGGAAGCCTTCAGTTGGAGAGGGAGTACCTACAGATGATGTCTCAAGGCCAGGTCTGCCCATAGTCCACATAGAGGTCTCCTCCTCAACACGTGATCCGATCAGGACTCCCCTTATCCCGGAGTGCATTAACTCCACTCTCCTGTCTTTTCACTGCCTTCACTTCCCCTTCCTCCTCCAATTTGTTTCCCTTTGCTCCATCCTCAATTTTTAGAGCCACCTGTGACTGCTGGGACACACTGAAGACTTCCAGCATTGCAAACTTCCTGTAAGTCAATTCTCCTACCACTCAGACAGAAGTCCATTGTACATACGCTGTGTAATTTAGCTGGTTTATTGACAGTCTTTCAATAACAGTGTTTTCACTGTTGCAGCGGTTGTTTTATCTTTCTGTTTCCTTCTCATAAGGAGTCAGACACCCTGGATTGCTTGCAGACTTGTTAGTCTTTATTGTTCATCTCATAGTCAGTGTTCCAGTTTCATGATACAAAGTGGCAAGTTTGGGCATAAATACCTCTCTTGTCATTAGCTCTTCTGCCTTTTCTTGTTTTATTTTCTGAAGATTATTTCTTAGATTTCAGGAGTTCTCGAAGAAAATAACAAGGAGGCCTTAACAGAACCTAACTTTTTATTGAACTGCTAGGCCTAAAATGGCCACTAACTTGGCCCTTCAGGCTCCAGCCTTACAGGCAGGGCTTCTACAAGTGATGGTAAAGGAAGAAGACAACCAGACCTGTGGACAAGAATCTGGGCTGCCAAGAAATAACTCTTATACCAGAGAGATCTTTCGTCGACGCTTCAGGCAGTTCTGTTATCAGGAGACACCTGGGCCCCGGGAAGCTCTTCGGAGACTCCAGGAGCTCTGCCGGCAGTGGCTGAGACCAGAGATTCATACCAAGGAGCAGATCCTGAAGCTGCTGGTGCTGGAGCAGTTCCTGACCATCCTGCCCGGAGAGCTGCAGAGCTGGGTGCGGGAGCAGCAGCCAGAGAGCGGGGAGGAGGCGGTGACCGCGCTGGAGAATTTGGAGAGAGAGCTGGATGAGCCAGGAGACCAGGTAGGAAGATGGACCAAGCATGGGGTAATAAGTTGCACACGTGGAGGAGAGCTGGCTTGTTATGGTGTAGATTCTTAATCTCTCTGATTTCTGGTCCCGATTGCCTTTTGCAAGGCCCTGAGAAGTCCTTTCCACGTGCCCTCTAATGTATGGGTGCCAATCACCCTTTCTTTCCTCCAGGTCCTCGCTCGTGCTTGTGAACAGGTGCAATGCGGGAAGCAGAAGGCAACTCTGGGATCAGCCCAGGAGCCATCACAGACCCACATTTTGGAAGCGCAGCATCAGTGTGCCTTGCAGGAGGTGTCACCGATTCAGGAGATGGGTAAGGATTGGAATGTCATTAGGAATTGACTTGTGGCCTCCTATGATGGTCCCGAAGGTACCATGGGTAAGCACTTGGTTGCTAATGGAAAGACCAGTGATCAGACCCACCAGTATCCATATAGGAGAAAAGACGTGGGGCTCTGCTCCCATAGAGAATTCTACAGAGGAACCCCTTTGAGACAGTTCCACTCTGTCCTATGGGCCACTTTCAGTTGGAATGGATGCTACAGCACCCAATAACAGCGACATGCTAGGCAGGATACCCTGGGTGGTGTAAATGTCTAAGTCCTCAACTACTAATCTGAGAAACGGCCTACCCATCTGCTTCTGAGAGGTTAGGGCCTTGGAAACCCGTGGAAAAGCCCAGGCTTACTGGTTTGGTAGAGAGTAGCAGAACCTGAGGTGGGGGTGTTGGAGACTGTCAGAAGGCAGAATGGATGGACATAGGGAAGCCGGGAGAAGAGGAAGAGGTGCCTCAGGAGGGAGAGGTGTGTAGCCAATGCTACCAAGCAAGTGCCCATCAACTGTTGGATGAAAACTGACGTGCTCTGTAAACTTTCACCCAAACCACCATTGAAAAGACAGCACGAGCAGTCTCATCTTCAACACGTGTGTTGGAATGGACTCAAGGGCCCTGGTTTGGTTTCTCCTATGCTGCCAGTTACTGAGCTATAGGGGTGTGCTGGGCATAAGATGCACACACGGACATGACAATCACCGCGGTGCTCACGTCTAAGCAGAGAGGCGGGCAATGGCACAGGCAATTTCAGTAAAGCGTCTCCTATCTTTGTAACGGAGAGAAGTCCGTCTACAATTGTTTCAGAGTGATGGAATATAGACAGGAACAATAGTTGTTTGCCCCCTTTCACGCAGTCCTGAGGTATATATATATATATATATATATATATATATATATATATATTTTTTTTTTTTCCCTTTGTCTTTGGAAAGCTGACACCTTACCATTTACTGTTTCAGATGGCAAGGCTGGAACTTGGGATGTGGAGGTAGGGCCAAAGAAGGAAACTTCTAAAGAAATGAAATATCTTGTGGAAGTCCCTGGAACAGTGAATGCTGAAACCTCTCAGGGCCCTGAATCTGGGGACATCTGTGACAATGAAGGCAAATCGGAAAAGCAGCGGACAAGCTCCTTAGTGGAGAGACCCTTTGTGTGTGGCAACTGTGGGAAAAGTTTCACCCAGAACTCCATCCTTATCGAGCACCAAAGAACACATACAGGCGAGAAGCCCTATGAATGTGAGGAGTGTGGGCGGGCCTTCAGCCAGCGGTCTGGCCTATTTCAGCATCAGAGACTCCACACCGGAGAGAAGCGCTACCAGTGCAGTGTTTGTGGCAAAGCCTTCAGCCAGAATGCCGGGCTTTTCCATCACCTCAGAATCCACACCGGAGAAAAACCTTACCAGTGCAGCCAGTGCAGTAAAAGTTTTAGCCGGCGGTCTGTCCTCAGTAAGCATCAGAAAATTCACACCGGAGAGAGACCGTATGAATGTGGAGAGTGTGGCAAGAACTTCATTTACCATTGCAACCTCATCCAGCATCAGAAAGTCCACCCGACAGCCGAATCCAGCTAGCTCCTTGGGGCACATAGGGCCAGGTTTCCTGATGCCGGACCACTGGGCAAGGTCACAGGGCACTGCTTCTTGTTTTGTCCTGAAGAGAACAGTAGGACTTTAATCCTCTAGCGAGGATTAAACTCACTTAACTCTCATGCTGAAAGATACATAACAATGTCTTACATGCATCTGCTCAGTTGGCGGTGTTCGGTGACATCCAGAGCTTTGCCATCCAGACATTGCTTTTTCTGCACTTTTGATCTACTGTGCATACTGCAGATCTTGTTTCTCAGATGCCTGTGCAAGATGTTTTCCAGGAGCGCTTCAGGAAAACTCGTCTTTATCCTAGCTTTTAAAAATAGTCAATGTTTAAAAAGAAAGAAACGTGAAAAAACTCTTTGTAGTCTGAGTACAAAATAATGTCACAGAGGTTCATGGAATTTTGAAAATAATTGTAGTGCAATGCAAATTGCCTGACTCCTTTCTGTTCCCAGAAGATAGGATGATATGCCTTTTAATCTACAATAGAGGACAAGCCAATCCTGCCCTATGTTTTGCTCTGTGAATTTCAGTGATTCAAGCTTTAATCAAGGACCAAGACATTGAAACAGCCATGTGTTTTAGCAGTTTAGTGACTAGTCACAACAAACAATGTTCATGATTTTAAATTTGTGAAGAGATCAAAGAACGTTGGCTAAAAATCTGATATGTCTGTTCAGATCTTTGTTCTGAAAATATAACCAATTTTTTATGTTTCCTGTGACATTTTGACTTTGCCTTTTTTATTCTTTAACCTTTTGTTAAGGAAAATTTCAAACATATCCAAAGGTAGAGAGAAGAACATATGAGCAGTCTTCTATGCTGAATGCTTTCTATAACCTCTACACTGTCAGCATTCTCTAGTGATTACCTCCAACTTATGCACACAAATTGCTTCCACGTAACTCTGACTGTTTTTTGTTTTAACTTATAGTTGTTAATTTGGTGAAGGTTTATAGAGCAGATCATAGTTTTGAATTCAACAATCCGTTCACATTTTGTTTCAATGTACCATCACTTATCCTCCATGTGTTTCCTCTTTTTTTTTAGAACTCAGCAAAATAAAATTCCGGTTTATTGTTGGACAACATTGCTTCACACATACGTCAAACAGGCCAAAAAATAAATAAATAAACAGCAACTTCATAGACAAAAAAAAAAAAAAGGAAAAAAAAAGAAACCTTTATCGTTGGCCTTTTTAACCATCTCATACAAACCAACTACTTATAGTACAGCTAAGTACATACACAAAAACAATTACTGGAATGCTCGGAATAAGATTGTAGTTGTTGTTTTGACCATTTTACAGGGTTTTTTTTCTCCTTTGAGATTATAATGAACATGGTCACACCACAAGTAAAGTCAGAAGTAGGACAGAGAATGCTCCAAAGGCTGGTTTGGTCATCCGAGATCATTAAAAATGGCTGACCCCTAACAATATGTACAAAAATATAAAATGTAAATAAAAAATACAAACAAATTTTCCTTTTTAAAGTACTTTTAAGAAAAAAAGCAGGGCCTGGGAAGTTTTGGTTATTTTTGCCTCCCCTGTTGCAAATTCACGGTGTGGTTTCGGTGGGTGGTGGTGAGCGCGTGTCTGCAGTGGCGCAGCCCGAGGTGACCGCGTTTAGATTCTGAGACGGGAAGTGGAGGGTGAAGAGGTCACGGTGGCCTTTGTGTGTTTGTTTTGTTGTTTTACGTTGGACTTTTCCTTTTGCTGTCTAGTCATCCTCGTCGGTCTTCTGCTTCTTGGTGCCCACATCGTCATCCTCCTCATCTTCAGCTGCCCGTTTGCCTGTAGCTGCCTCAGCCTCCTCATCCTCATCTTCTTCTTCACCGTCACCTTCCTCTTCTTCATCCTCCTCTTTCCCACCTTCTTCCTCTTCTTCGTCTACCTCGTTGTCAGACTCCTGTTCCCCATTTTCCTCATTAGCGTTCCCGTTAGCAGGGGCCTCTCTCCCATTCTCCGCCTCCTCCACAACCTCCTTCTTCTCCTTTAAGTCCTTGGTGGTGATCTCGGAGCTGGTGTCCACGGCCGCGTCTGACATGGTGGGGCACGCTGGTGATCAGGTACAGCGGATGACAAAGAGAGCACGAGCTCGGGGACTCTGGCGAGAGAGCCGGAGGTGGCTGCGGCGAGTGGAACCCTGGAACAATGCAAAGATGGCTTTTCAGAGCAGCCAGTGGGGGCTGTGTTTCCTCTTTCTGTTCCTTTTTTTTTTTTTTTCTTCACTAAACCTTAGGGCTTTATTCGTGGGTAAAATGTTGCCCTTTAAAATCTTAAGTGATTGGTTATTCTACCCTAGGATGAGTTCAGTTTCAGACCTGAAGGGTGTGGGAAACTGAGGACCTGGAAGAGAATGTATGTGGCCAAATTCTTTATGCTCATAATCACCGGGTCTGGAAGGCCAACTCTTATGGGGTAAGGCCTTCAAAAGTGTGAATTATAGATGACTCTCAGTACATTCTCGCGACTAAAAATCATTTCCCACAATATTCAGTAACCCCCGCCCCCATCGTAGTGCTATGTTAAAGATGCCTCTTACAAGCATATGGCTGCTTACTATGTGGCTGGAGGCTACTTTATCTCTCAGAGTAAACAAGTTTTATTGTCCTCCCCCATTCAAAAGAGCAGTGGACCCTCTTCTGATGCCCCTCCAATACTAGTCCCAGTGAGCTCAGGGACACCCAAGGTTAAACCCAAGCTCAGGGACACCCAAGGATACCCAAGGTTAAAGCCCCACTCTGTTGGGGGCTTGCAAGCCCCAAGACGCAGACAATACATTTGCTCACTCCATCTTGACTTCTGGAAAGGTGAGGCCCTGTCCCTGCTGCCTATCATCTTTTCTCCTCTAATTGCACTCCTAGTCCACAGGACCCATTCCGCTGTGGGGCCAGACCCCATAAAGGAAGCTAAGTTGGACCATAATCTTGGTGGTCTCTCCTACCAGCAAGTGTGATCTCTTGTAATTTTGAGTTCTGTTCCACATTTTTCTCCCACATTTTCTATCCAGACCTTCTAATGTGATCTTTTTCAGAGCAGTTGGGAGTGGTAGTTGGGACCATCCACTTCTGGTCTTGGGATTGTAGAACACTGGTTATCTGTTTACAAAGCTTTCTTCCAGACCCAAGAGACAAAGAAATGGGAAGTCTATGGAAAGAACGATCTTGTTTGGAAGAACAAATATACAGTGGATAACTTACGAATAATAGAAAAGCAAAGAAGCCTCATTGATCACTTCTGTATCCCTCACTCGACAGATAAGGGAATAGAGGCTCTGGTGAGTAATGGTTCAGAATCTCACTCTGCTAGTTCACAGCAGAGCGACTTGAGAACTGCTACTCAAGCTGTGTCTTCTGATTCCCAGGACAGTGT
>NW_022111341.1:779940-781207 GCF_000313985.2 Echinops telfairi | reverse complement strand
GTCACCTCTCGACCCCCATCATTTGCATCAATATATTTGTTTGTTTTGGGTCTTCTGATATCTGATACCTGATCCCTTCAACACCTCGTGATATCATTCAGGCTGGTATGCTTCCTCCAAGTGTGCTTGTTGCTTTTCTGCTAGAAGGCTGCTTTTTAAATGTCAAGCCTTTAAGACCTCAGACACTATATCTTTTAATAGCCGGGCACCATCAACTTTCTTCACCACATTTGCCTATGCACCCATTTTGACTTCAGCAATCCTGTCAGGCAGGTGAACATCACAGAGTGCCAGGTTATTAGAACCAAGTGTTCTTGCATTGAGGGAGTACTTGAGTAGAGACCCAATGCCTCTCTGCTACCTTCATACTTAGCATTTAAATATATGTTCATAGACCTATATCCCTATTAATATATTTGCATATGTGCATGCCTATATTTATACCTCTATAGATGTCTTTTGCCTCCTAGTTCTTTATTTTTTTTTACTTTTCTTTTGTTCCACTATCATGTTCACCCTTCATTCAACTCTTCTCAGAATTTTCTCTCAGTTATGTTGCACTTGATCAACTCCACCAGGCATTCTACACCCTCCTCACCTTAGATTTTAGATATTAGAAATTATGCATTATTACACAGCATCATTACAGAAAGGTTTTTACAAGTAGGATTTCACTTGCCTGTGCACCACTGTTTAGACATTTATAGAGGAAAAATTTTACTATTTGAAAATGCTACATATTCTATTTCATTTTTCTCTACAATTTAGTTCAAATCAAGCCTTTTCTATTTAAAAATTAACAGCTTTTATGTAAGCTAGGGAGCAGAATTTGGGAACAGGAATTGCACATTTCAAGAACATATACATTCTTTAAAATGATATAACACCTATATTGTAATGGTCTCAGTTAATAAGCATCATAAATGCTTCTCTGAAGCAGCAAGTTTACATAGTTCTATTACATCATCTTTTAAAATATTTAAAATTTGTAGAGGGTAGGCATTTCAATAGCGTATTTTTATAGAGTGAGTCTTTGACACCTGCAATTGAAGGCTGGATGTTTGGGCTATGTTTTGTTTTTGTTTTTTTAATTTTAAGCAATTAAAAAAATTTTTTACTTTTGTTTTCTTTTTAAATCATTTTATTAGAGGCTTATGCAACTCTTATCACAATCCATACATACATCAATTGTGTAAAGCACATTTGTACATTCATTGCCTTCATCATTCTCAAAACATTTGCTCTCCATTTAAGCGCCTGACATCAG
>NW_022111341.1:778380-779318 GCF_000313985.2 Echinops telfairi | reverse complement strand
TGACTGGCTTGTCTCCTCCCCACAACCCTTCCATAAGGGGATGTCCAATTGCCTACAGATGGGCTTTGGGTCTCCACTTCACATTCCCCCTTATTCACAATGATATGATTTTTTTGTTCTAATGATACCTAATACCTGACCCCTTTGACACCTCTTGATTGCACAGGCTGGTATGTTTCTTCCATGTGGGCTTTGTTGCTTCTGAGCTAGATGGCCGCTTCTTTACCTTCAAGCCTTTAAGACCCCAGACACTATATCTTTTGATAGCCAGGCACCATCAGCTTTCTTCACCACATTGGCTTATGCACCCATTTGTCTTCAGCGATTGTGTCTAGAAGGTGAGCATTATGAAATGCCAGTTTAATAGAACAAAGTATTCTTGCATTAAGGGAGTACTTGAATGGTGGCCCAATGTCCATCTGCTACCTTAATACTGAACCTATACATATATGCACATAGATCTCTTTCCACATCCTCATATATAAATATATTTACATTTATGCCTTTGTTTAGACCTCTAGAAATGCTCTTTGCCTCCTAGCTCTTTCCTCCGTTTCCTTTACTTTCCTCTTGTCCCACTATCATGTTCACCCTTCATTTAGGTTTCAGTAATTCCTTTTGGTTACATTACTCTTGGTCACGCTCTACCAGGCCTCCTACACCCTTGTCACCACCGATTTGGATCATTTGTTTTTCCCTTGTCCCTGGATTTGTTAACACCACTTCCTTTCCCCCCACCCTCCCTATCTCCCATGTCCCCCTGGAACTGTCATTCCCATTGTTTTCTAGATTGTTCATCCAGCCTATCTTATTTAGACCGGTGTGGCTTGTTTTACAGTTTCTGAAACTCCTTTTCTTCCACAACTGGTAAAACACTAAGGCAGTGGTTCTCAACCTCTGAATTGAGACCCCTTCGGGGATCGAACGGCCCTTTCACA
>NW_022111341.1:774699-776775 GCF_000313985.2 Echinops telfairi | reverse complement strand
AAAAAAAAAAAAGTCTAGATCTTCTAAGAGGTGCATTCAGACCTGGGAAGGAACAACTCTGAATGTGCCTGTACCTGGACCCCATTGACTGTGTCTCATCCTGGGCATTGGTTCTAGGTACTGCTTCAACCTGTAAAGCAGGCTGTGTGTTCCTGGTATTGGCAGAATTAAAGGTTGGATGAAGGTACTTTAAAAGGCCTGGGGCTTTGGAGAACTGGGTGCTGGATCCTGCGAGATTGTAGCCTAAGTTGGGCAGATAGAAAAGGTTCTCTCAGCCATAATGGCTGATGAACAGGCAAGGTTGCTAGGTGCTTTCCTACAGAGAATATAGAGGATCGGAGGAGGTGTTAAACTGTTGTGACATACTGCAGATTTCTGCACGGGCAGTCTTCATTTATTAATGCTCCTCTAGGCTGGAAACAGGCTCTCTTCGCAAGCAGTAGATGTCAGTGATATGTTGGTGAGTTCCTTGAGCCTGAGGATTATCTGCTATTCCCAGGTTCTCCTATCCAACAAAGAGCACATCTCAGAATTGGGATTGCCATCACTGTGTTGGTGTCCCTAAACTTTTCTGACTTGTAGAAAACAACACAAGTACTTTATGGAGCGGGTCTACAGCTTCTCACACCAACTTACCTGCAGGAGGCCTCTCTGGTGTCCATTGCTTAATGACTTAAGGTGCTTAAAGCTAAAAGGTGATTTCTTCTTGTATACCCAGATGGTGATGCTGTGAGTTATGTTTGGGCTGGGAACTCCAAAGTCATTAGTTCAAATCCATGAACCCTTTTCCATGATCACTATGTGTAGGAATCAAATGACTGGATGCAGTCAGCTCCTTCGTGCACTTGTTGAAATACCTGTTGGTATTCCACCAATTCCTGGAACCTTATTTTTCTGCAAGGGCCTTCACTGCACTGTGGACTTCTTCTTCCCTCAATGCCATTGCCTCTTGATCATATGCTACATCATGAAATATTTGAATGTTGACTTTGTTAGCCTGGGTAAACTAGAGAAACAAATTCATAGACACTCATATGTGTATAGGAAAGAGCTTTATATACCAAAGCAATTGAATATTGAGAAAACATCCCAGTCCAGATCAAGTCCATAAGTTCGATATTAGCCCATATGTCCGATACTAATCTATAAAGTCCTCTTCAGACTCATGAAAGGCATGCAATGATGCTGAATACAGGAAGATCACAGGCCAATGGGTGTGAAGTCTTGTGGATCCAGTGGCATTGCAAGCATTTCAGCGCTCACAGGGGTCTCCACGTGGCTTCTCTGGCTCCAGAGGTCTGGCTCCATCAGCCTCACTCCATGTGTCTTCTCCACAAGGATATCCTGCAGAGAGTGAACAGAGAGAGCAAGTGTCTCCCACCTCCGAGTTCTCAGAATCCTTATGAGAAGGCCATGCCCACACAGAAGCCTCATTGGCTATATTCTGATTGACAGACTCAACCCCACCCCTATACTCTTAATCCTCAAATTGGCATCAGATTATGTAACTACCACATTGACCAGTTGTTTTTGGTTCAGTGACTGTGGTAGTTACATAATTTCATGTCAACTTGAAGATACAGAAGTGTAGGGGTGGAGTCTAATCTGTCAATCAGGTCACAGCCTGATGGTATCTTCTTGTAAGTGTGGCCTTGTCACAAGGAGGGCCCTGGGATCCTGCCCATCTCGCTCTGCTTTCACTTTCCTTCTGCTGTTGAGTCACTTGGAGAGCTGCCAGAGCCATGCTGGAGACCTGCCATAGGCCTGTGCTGCTTCTACCACCATTGGATCCACAAGAATTTTCACCCACCAGCCTCTGTATCGTTGCATGAGGCTGTATGAATCTGAAGAAGGACTTATGGACTGGCATTGGATGTATGGACTTGCTCTGGACTGGGATGTTTGCTTAATATATAATTATTTCTTAATATGAAGCTAACTCTTACACACATATATGAGTGTCTCTGGATTTGTTTCTCTACTCAACCCTGCCTAATTCAGTTATTGTGTATTCCTTCCATATTTGCCCCATAAAAACCTTCACTATTTCAACTCAAGGCTTGAATTTTTTCTTCA
>NW_022111341.1:768732-770685 GCF_000313985.2 Echinops telfairi | reverse complement strand
CTCCTGGGCTGGATTCTGCGGAGTCCCTCTGGTACGTGTCACTCCGTCGCCATCTTCCTAATTCCATGAACTCATGTTGAATTTACGTATGATAAAGAATGTTGCTTTGCCCTGCTTGGTTGTCATGATCTTTGCTATGTGTGAGCCTGCTGTTGTGTCTACATTGTGTTAGTTCGTCTCACTGAGGGTTTCCTTCAGTTTTGCTAATCTTCTACTAAACTTGGTGTCTTTTTCTAGGGATTGGCCTTTCCTGATGATATGTGTTAAAAAAAATGTAAATGAGATAAAATTTTACTGTCCCAATTTGTAAGGAACACGCTAGTTTTTTTCCTCTAGGAGTGGTGTATTCTTGATCCTGCTACTCCATGGTAGTTAAAGAATTAGGCAAGTATTAGAAATTGGATGAGTGTCAAGGTAAACCAGCCCCTGACAAATACCATGGGTCCGTAGGTCTAACTGTATGGCAATAAGGTATAAAGATCATAATAAAGCCATAAAGAATAAGAGAGATAGGAGAGAGAGTAAAGTAAGGGAGTCAGGCACATTTCATGGTAGCATGCTCACCTCAGCCCCTCTTGGCAGTCCACGTGGAGATGGGGGAATGAGAGGACAGAGAGAGAGGGAGGGAGATTTATTTCCAACCAAGGCTTATATATACTTAGGGGGCACACAAGCCCCTTAATTACAGGTAACCACATACGTCACAGGAAGGGGTTGTATCATCGGCAGTACAGCAATGGGAGGGGGATGATCTAGGGGCGGACACGCAATAGGAAGAGGAGGGATTGGAGTACACGTATGACAAGATGGGCAGATCCTAGATTCAGGATGGCAGCCTAACCTTGGTTGTCATAGAGCTATTTTGACCACTTCTCTGGGCTCTCCATGGAAACAATTACTACCCTTATCAGTAGGGTGTGATCCCCACCTACAGTGGATCAGACAGTAGTGTGATTGCTCTGGATGGCTGATGCCTTCAGAGAGATAACTTCTAAGCAGCTTGCTTCTTAGTGTACTCCAATCATATACCATGAGTGGCAAGCAGTGTCCTAGGTCTGACATATATTTGGAGAAGACAAGCTGGGGGAAAGCCTTTTTCTAGCCCACAGATAACTAAGTGAATTTTACAAGTGATAGATAATACTGTAAGAGAAATTAATTTTAAAAAAAAAGAGAAATTAATTTCCATTCACACACTGCTATCTAGTCAACTGACTCATAATTACTTTCATGTATGATGAATGAGTTAGGAGGGGTGACTTTTTAATTTTCAATGGTGTTGAATTGAGGATACCCATAAAACATCCATGTGGAAAGGTTTTCATGAAAAGTTTAATGCACCTCTCCACTTGTGTGTTCACAATTGAGTACAGGGGTCTAGAACTCCAATGAAAGATTCAGGTGAAAGAACGGGGCTTATTAAAAGTTCTCAGGTAGAGGCTGATGCCATGGTTTAAGAGAGATTCCCCAAATGACAGTAGGGCTTGAGGAAGGCTGGACCTCAACTGTGGGGAACCAGACATTTCTTAGCAAGCAGAAGAACCATAAAGTCATTAAAGACCTGTATTTACTTAACAAACACTTATATCACACGTCCTAAGAGCTCAGCAGTAGTCCACGCATGCTCTAAAAACCAACTCATGACAAGACAGCCAAGATTGTATTGTTTCCTTAGAAGATAAGGAATAAAACACCACGTCAGTGATCTCCCTCTTGACCCAATGTATAATTAAATTGACCCAATGTAAAATATCATTAAATTTTTTAAATTAAAAAGAAGAAATCAGGTGGGGAGTAGTTAGCAGTGCTGGGGACACCTGATGGTAAAAGGCCTGGAAATACCCACTGGGTTTGTATGCTAAGGGAACTTTGACTGATTGACTTGGGACCTGTGATAGTTACAGTTTATTGTGCCAACCCGGCCAATGAACACATGTGGGAATAATTGAAGGG
>NW_022111341.1:764144-768206 GCF_000313985.2 Echinops telfairi | reverse complement strand
TTAGGGGCTCATACAACTCATCACAATCCATACATACATCAATTGTGTAAAGCGCATTTGTACATTCGTTACCTTCATCATTCTCAAAATATTTGCTCTCCACGTAAGCCCCTGGCATCAGCTCCTCATTTTCCCCCTCCCTCCCCGCTCCCCACTCCCTCAAGAACCCTTGATAATTTTATAAATTATTTTGTCATAGCTTACACTGTGCTTTTTTATTTTTATCCAATAATCTGTAAGTACTTTTCATTCCCCCCTGAAATCTTCTTATTTGTGAATTGTCATTTATAAACTAGCCACTGTCAGTGCTAACTTCGTCTTAAAGCCATTGTGCTAGTCTTAAAGGAATCATTTGTTCTCACCTCCAAGGCTGTGTTGGGCTCCTCCCAGTATGGAATTCCCAGTTTATACAAAGTAAACACTAGACAAAACCCTCCACTCCAAGTAGAATTGAGCCCACCCGCCCTCTGTCCCCCCTCCCCCCATGGTGTTTCTTTAAAACACTCTCTGGTATAACTTTGACTTACATATTTCCCTGATTGAAATGCAAGTCCCTTAAAGGAATTCCTGACTTTTAAAAAATGGCTTTGGAAAGTGTGCAGTAAAATTGTTGGCACAGAAGTAGATGTATCCACGTGTATTGGTTGAAATTTTGATATGCACCGTAAGCAAGCAAAGCTGTCTGCACAACTATTTTGCAACTATTGTTTTTTTTTCTTCATCTGAATAATTCACTAGTTTCTAGATCTGAAAAAGAGACAGGCCCTTAATGAGATGGACGGACACAGTGGCTGCAGCAGTGAGCTCAGGCACAGGGACACTTGTGCGGAGGGCGCAGGACCAGGCAGGGTGTCCTGTTGTGTTTAGAGTCTCTACAGGTCAGAACCGACTTGATGCACCTAACAACAGTAGATCTTAAAGTTAAAAAGTAACTGAATTGTCTTTAAATTTTATGTTATTATTTGTATGCTGTTTTTTCTTTGTTTCATCTTTTGCAGACTTTCATTACCTTCAAATTGTTGCCTTGGTCATGGCCATTCATTCTGCCCAAATACGTTCTTAGTTGGGAGGTGACCTCTGATAACAATAAAGTGTTGTGTTATAGACCGAAGCTGAAATACACCTGCTCATGCGGGGAGCCAGTCCTCTGAAGCTGTTTCACCCAGGAATGAAGTCAGTCCAACCCTTCTGAGCTGCAGAACAGAATGAATGTCAAATAGTTAAAGATTCTAAACTGCATATAAGTAGAGGTTCTAACTAGGAATTCCTTTGTGCTCTTATGAGTCTCCTGGACCTCACAAGACTACCCCAACTCTAGGCTCTTCCAGGAAGCAGTGGAAGCCAGAGACCCACACCAAGGAGTACAGTTTGGAAATGATTGTGCTGGAGAAGTTCCTGACCATTCCGACCAGGCGCAGGTGTGGGAGCAGCTCAGAGTACAGGGGCGAGGCGGTTAGTATATTGGAGAATTTGGAGGCAGAGTTGAATGATCCAAGAGTAAATGTGAGATAGGAAGAAATTGATCTACTATCAGAAAACAGCCATTGTTTTCAGAAAGAGAGCTCAAGAGATCACCTTTCAAGTGTACTGGGAAGAAAATGGCCCTCATGTGGTACTCAGCACGTCTTACAGATAAATCTCCCACATCCTTTTATCTCTTGTGCGTGCAGTTTAAGTGAAACCCTGAGTCTGTATTATCTTAAGTTCTAGATCTCAAGCTTTAAGACTCTCAGTAAAAACCACTGAAGTCTAACTTCATCTGATTTTCCCAGATCTCAGCTCTCCTACAGGGCCAGGCAGGGCCTCATAGCAAATAATTCATCTGACCGCAACACAGAACCCTCTTGGAATCCACCTGCAGCTAGCAGAGATTCAGCTCCACTCTGAATCTTGGCAGCTTTGCCCCCTTTGGGAGACAGGCTAAGTTTACATGGGGAAGAAGTATGAAATGCTGGAGTATTTTCCAGTAAACCTTATCACAAAACCCTTTCACTCAAAACCTGATCTACTTGTAATGTGTTCCTCTATGCCTTTAATTTGAACCTTGATTATGATTCATTTATCCCTCACCTGTCTGTATAAAAATTGTTGAAAAATCCTGCCACTCTCGATTCATGTGTGTATTTCAGTTTCTATGTACTCCTGGCTTCCTGACACAACTTTTGCCACAGGCAGGACACGCTCCTGTATTGAAACCAATAGAAAACCACTCAAAGGCTACATGTGATAGAAACATTTTTTAAATGTTCAAATAGCACCTTGTAAAGAATAAGAGTAGAAACCAAGCTTTATTTATCAGTGCTTGCAGTGTTTGCAGTGCTTGCAAACAACAGACATAGCCAGATGTAACACGTTGTTTACCACTTGGTTTCTTTGTTTTTTCTCTAAGAACAGAAATTTGTTTTCTGACAATTCTGGAGGCTGAAAGTTCAAGTCAAGGTCAGGTATGTTGCTTCCTTCTGGGAATCAACTGAGATTCTTGCATAGTTTCTAGTGTCACTTGCATGGCTTTTGTCTCCCCCTCTGTAAATTTTTCTGAATTTTATTTTGTGGTGGTTGAGACTATACACAGTAAAACACAGACCAACCCAACGCTTTCCACATGTCCAATTCAGTGACATAGGTCACAGGCTTCAAGGTGTGCAACCATTCTCCCCTATTTCTGGGTTGTTCTTCCTCATTAACAAACACATTGGGTCCGAAGGCCGAGTCAGTGAATGTGTCAGCATCTCAGAGCTAGCAGGGGTCTCCACATGGCTGCTCTAGCACCCAGGGCTGCATCAGGGTAGGTCCATGCAGCTTCTCCTCAGGGGTGTCTTTCAGGAAGTCAGCCGTGCAAGCTGAGGCAGAGAACTGCTAAGGCAGCTGCACCCTGGTGCGACCACCACAAAGCAAGAGACCTGAGAACTAGATAGGCAAGGCTCACCGAGCCATTTATCCCTCTGCCCTTCAATTAATCCCACGTGTTTATCAGCCAGGTTGGCACAATAAACTAACTCAACAGGTGAATTTGAACCGCCCACCTTCCAATTAGCAAGCCCGATGCTCAACTCACTACCAGAGCTCCTTTTTTCCCAAGACAATGACATGTAATATATACTTTAGCTTTCGTATGTTCCACTATAGAGTCTTCACTTGATTTCCCATCTTTCATCTGTCTCTACCGTTGGAGAATTTGCTTTTCAATGACATCAAGAATACTAGGGTTAACAAGCCCAGGGAGCAGGGAACAACAAGTGATCCAAAATCGGTGGCAAGGAGGGTGTAAGAGAGCTGGTAGGGCTTGATCAAGGACAATGTAAACAAGAGGAATTACTGAAACCCAAATTAAGGATGAGCATGATAGTGGGACAAGAGGAAAGTAAAAGCAAATAGAGGAAAGAACTAGGAGGCAAAGGGAGGCAAAGGGCATTCATAGAGGTCTAAATACAGGCATATACATATGTAAATATATTTATATATGAGGATGGGGAAATAGATCTATGTACATATATTTATAGGTTTAGCATTAAGGTAGCAGATGGACATTGGGCCTCCACTCAAGTACTCCCTCAATGCAAGAACACTTTGTTCTATTAAACTAGCGTTCCTTGATGCTCACCTTCCCACATGATCACTGAAGACAAGAGTGGGTGCATAAGCAAACGTGGTAAAGAAAGCTGATGGTGCCTGGCTATCAAAAGATATAGCATGTGGGGTCTTAAAGGCTTGAAGATAAACACACAGCCATCTAGCTGAGAAGCAACAAATCCAATATCAAAGAAGAACATGAACCTGTGTGATCATGAGGTGTTGATGGGATTAGTTATCAGGCATCAAAGAACAAAAAATAATATCATTGTGAATGAGGGAGAGTGTGGAGTGGAGACACAAAGCCCATCTGTAGGCAACTGGACATCCCCTTACAGAAGGATCTCAGGGAGGAGACGAGCTAGTCAGGGTGCAGTGTAGCAACAATGAAACATATAACTTTCCTCTACTTCTTAAATGCTTCCTCCCATGACCCCCCCATGCCCCACCCCCCCTCCCACCCCCATCCCCCAGCTATCATGATCCCAATTC
>NW_022111341.1:762848-764044 GCF_000313985.2 Echinops telfairi | reverse complement strand
CCCCCCGCTATTATGATCCCAATTCTACCTTACAAATCTGGCTAGACCAGAGGATGTACCCTGGAAACAGGTGTGGGATACAAAAAGACTTATAGATACAATGGCATTATAAGCATATCAGTGCTGGCAGGGGTCCCTATGTGGCTTCTTCAGCTCCAGAGCTCTGGTTGCATCAGGATAAGTTCATGTGGCTTTTCCAGCTCCCAGGGCGTAGAGCCATATGTCTTGTCAGCTGCTCTGTCTTCCTGAGTGTGAGCAGAGAGGCAACCAGATTTCCCAGAATTCTCATGAGAAAGCCATGATCATACATAGGCCTCATTGGTTATATCTTGATTGACAGGCCACACTCTACCCCGTCACTCTCAAATTGATACCAGATTATGTAACTACCACACCTCATTACATCCAGTGTCTTCAGTTGATTCTATAAAAAGGAAAGGATTGCTGGTGCTTTTGCAAAAAGTAAACTATACGTCTATAATAAGTGACACATTAACTACAACAACAACAAAACAATGCTCTCAGCAAAGCATTTCTCCTGAAAGACTTACATAGCAGCAACTTCATTTTTAAAATATTCAATAAATTCAGTAGATAAAGTTGACTAAGCAATAATGCTTCATCCCTTTAATTCACAGGAGTGAACTTCCGACTATGAGAAGAGGAAAAATGATTGTGTACAAAGTGTGTTTAAAGAAAAGTAACTAGAGACGAGCCAGTCAGCAGTCAGGGTACAGTGTAGCAATGATGAAATATAGAACTTTTCTCTAGTTCCTAAATGCTTCCTCTCCCCCCCACTATCATAATCCCAATTCTACATTACAAGTCTGGCTAGACCAGAGGATGTACACTGGCACAGATAGGAACTGGAAACACAGGGAATTCAGGATGGATGATCTCTTCAGGATCAGTGGTGAGAGTGGTGATACCAGAAGGGTGGAGGGAAGGTGGGGTAGAAAGGGGGAACCAATTGCAGGGATCTACATATAACCTCCTCCCTGGGGGATGGACAACAGAATGACAAAATAATAATTTATAAATTATCAAGGGTTCATGAGGGATGGGGGACCGGGGAGGGAGGGGGCAAAATGAGGAGCTGATGCCAGGGTCTTTCTTAGGTGGAGAGCAAATGTTTTGAGAATGATAAGGGTAACGAATGTACAAATGTGCTTTACACAATTGACGTATGTATGGAT
>NW_022111341.1:759445-761002 GCF_000313985.2 Echinops telfairi | reverse complement strand
CTTTCTAGTCTACCCTGACTCTGCCAGCTCTCTCTGTGGTCAAGATCCTGCACGCTTTTCTCCCCACTATGGATCCTCTGATGTCTCAGGAGGTGGGAATTCCGCCTAAAGGTTTTTCCACACATGTTGCACTGGTAGGGCTTCTCCCCGGTGTGGATTTTAAGATGTTCGAGGAGGCTGCAGCTCTGACTGAAGATCTTCCCACAATCCTCACACTCAAAGGGCTTCTCCTCAGGGTGGATTCTCTGATGATTGACAAGAACTGAGCTACGACTGGAAGCTTAGCGGCGTTCTACACACTCAAAGGGCTTGTCACCAGTGTGCGTTCACTGTTGAAGGACAAGGGCAGAGTCCTCAATGAAGGCCTTCCCACACTCCTCACGTTCATCGGGCTTCTTTCCAGTGTGGATTCTCCTGTGTTTCCTCAGGACTGAGCTCTGGGTAAAATCCTGACCATGTTCGTGGCAGTGGTACTGCCTCTTCGCTGCGATAGTTTTCTGGTGGCTGTGTAACCCACGTTCCTGTTCTCCAGCTTGTGCACATGGAGCCATCTGGGCAATGTCTTCACCCAGGTGGCATGGGATCTCGCCAGGCTCTTGTGATGGATGGTCCTCAACTGGGAGCAGAGAGAGTGGAAGCAGGGTGCTGAGGATGGAAGACGGTGCCAGGGACACATGGCAGAGGCTCTTAGCTCTAAGACTAGGAAGGCAGAGCTCTACCCCTATGATTAGCTACTGAAAGGGCAAGTGGGCGGGTTTCTGCGTCATTTTGTAAGAAACAGAAAGTAGGGACTCACAGTGCTAACTGACCAATGAAAACAAAGTCATCTCTGCTGCTGCCTCAGGAAAAGGCAGGTCTACAGAGCAGACTGACTTTGGTGCTGGGAGATCTGTGTACCAACGATGAACTGTGTGAACCCCGACCTAGCCCCGTCACCTAACCCGTGTGCTCCTCACTCGCGTCTTTAAGGTGGCCCTAGTTCTCCTGCTCTATGGTCCCATGGCCTATTTCCTGAAGAGTCTTCTCAGCTTTCTTCCCTTGTTAGGCCGGAAGAGGGGAAGTAAAGGAAGTCAATGTGTACTCATCTACTGACTGTGAGTCAGGTGTGTGCTACGAGCTTGTATCTACTACGTCCCACCTAACGTGACGACAGAAGGGCGGAGATGGAGACAAATGCTAGGTTAGAAGGGCTAAGGAACAAGTCACAAAGCTGTTTCATAGATGAGTTTCAGCAATGTTAGCTCTGAATCTAAACATTACGGGGCTCCAAAGCTTCTCCCAGCCCAGGAGGTTCTAATGCACAGAGAAAACCAAGGCACCTTAAGAGAAGCGCATACCCATTGTCTCACCCAGGAAGGTGAGGCTGCCACAGTCTTCTTGCCTCTCTTCTCTGCAGAGATTCCCCTGAGATGAGTCCAGCTGTTCCCATCCATGAGAGAGGGTCAGGGCCACATCTTCCACTTTCAGTAACACCTGAAATAAAACCCAATTTCATCTCGTTCCTTTTGCCCTAGGTAATTCCCAAAGGTGAACACAACAGTGAAGGGCACATGAAAA
>NW_022111341.1:745863-747556 GCF_000313985.2 Echinops telfairi | reverse complement strand
GTAAATTCAGGAAATATAACTGTGTAAAATCTTATATCTTGCATGGTCCATTAAAAAACAAAAACACTCTTTCTGACTCTAACATGAAGGAAAAAGAATCCTAATTGATGTGGTTACCCTATTTTTCCCTCATGCTGTGTATCCAAACCATCACCAAGTCTTGCCATTGTTATATTGAAACTGTACCTTGACTCTGTTCGTTCCTATTGCCACTTTTCTGGTCTAGATCACACAGTCTCTCACACTGAGTGCTGCCGTTGCTTCCCAAAAGGGCCACTCACATGGTTCTTGTCCCTTATACCCTCTAGAGCAGATAGAACACTCTTTCAAAAACCTGAAACAGAGCACAGTCTCCCTGGTTTGTAAAGGTTCAATAGCTCTCCATTGCAATTTGTGTAAAACCTCAATTCCTTACCATGGTATTCAGAGCCTATAAGACTTGATCAACCTCAGCAATGCCGTATCCCTCCTCTCTCCTGCTCAATTCTGGTCCAGTCACATTAGACTTTTCTCAGTTCATCTACTTGTCCAAAACTCCCTGCTTTGGGAGCTTTATCTTCTACCTGTAACGTCCTTCATTTCACTTCCCTTTGGCTTTCTATTTCTTCTCTAGGCTTTCAGCCTAAATGTCACTGATTTACTGGACAGATGTCTATTGAGAGAGAACTTTCTTCATCTCCCAATTAAAATCCATTCTCCTCTGTGGGGTTTCTCATGCACTTTTTCCATAGTTCTACCACAATGTGCAAAGATGTACTTATGTGCTCTCTTCTGTTTAAACGCATCTCGTATCCCACCACATAGTGTATGCTGTGCCTAAAAGTAGATGGAATTGAAAAAGACATTTGTTATGTAATCACTGAGAAAATGGAGGCATGGACGGTGTGATTTCATTAGGTTCAAAGTTCCCATTTGTTTCTGGTAGAGGTAATGAAGTCTTTTCTTTCTTCATCTAAAAATATATTAAGGAGGATATTAATAGAGATGTTCCAAGCCTGGACAGTACATCCCCTTCCCCATTCAATGATTTAGTCGTATCCATACATGTGGGGAAGGAGAGGACAATAATGAGAATAACTAGCATGGAGGACGAGGAGATCATGTGGATGGCCTCAGAGCAGGGTGGGTGGGGTGAGGGGGCTGGCTGGAGTCAGGGCGAGAGAACTAACAGGTCAGAGAAGAAAGGCTGAAATACACGGGATTAATGCTGGGAACCTAGTGGGATTTCTGTGTAGAGTCTGTCCAGAGAAATTGGTAATTAAGTATCTCTTCCCGGAAATCCTATGCTCCCTCTGCGGGGATAGAAAAAGTAACCCAGATCCCCATTCACAAGCAGTGGAAAGGTGTAGGTGGTGAGAAGTAAGAAGTGAGGCTAGGAAGCTCTGTCAGGCAGGAAAGCACAGGTTTTCTGTGCTTGGGTGGGTGAGGGGGGAGTAGCACTTCAATACTATGCTATAAACAAACAAACAAAAAACATTGCCATCAGGATAATTTCAATGCAAAGCAACCTTATAAAATAGAGTTGAACTGTTCCATAGGATTTCTGAGACTGGTGTGAGTGGCGATACTAGGAGTGTAGAGAGAGGGGAGGTTGGAAAGGGGGAACCGATTACAAGGATCTGTATGTGACCTCCTCCTTGGGGGATAGACAACAGAAAAGTGGGTGAAGGGAGACGTCGGACAGGGCAAGATA
>NW_022111341.1:741053-744960 GCF_000313985.2 Echinops telfairi | reverse complement strand
AATTAAAAGATCATTTTATTGGGGGGCTCTTACAATGATCAATAATATTTGTACATATGTTGCCATCATTATTTGGTAAACATTTACTTTCTATTGAGCCCTCGGTATCAGCTCCTCTTTTTTCCTGTCCCTCCACTCTCGTGACCCCTTGATAAATTATAAATTATTAGTATTTTTATATTTTACACAGACTGCTGTCTCCCTTCCCTCACAGTTTCTGTTCTTCTCTCGGGGGCAGGGAGGAGGTGTGGGATGTGTGGTTATGTGTCGATCATTGTGATAGGTTCCCTCTTCCAACCCTCCTTTCCCCACATTCTCCCTATCCTCATAGTATCGCTGCTCCCATTCCTGTTCCCGGATTCCGTGTGTCATCAACCCTTATCTCTTATCTGTGCCCCTGCACATGCTCCGGTCTAGCCTGAAGTGAAAGGCAGGACTGGGGTCATGATAGTGGGGGGTGAGGAAGCCTCAAGGAAAATCAGAGGAATATTGTGTGTTTCATCAATGCTTTATCGATAATCGACTCATTCCTTCCTTGTGACCCCTCTGTGAGGGGATGTCCCATTGTCTACAGATGGGTGTTGGGTCTCTGCTCCGATCCTCCTGTTTCTCAACAATATGGTTTTTGTTTGTTTGTTTGGGGTCTTCTGATGCCTGTTACCCAATCCTGTCGACACCTCATGATCACAAAAGCTGGTGTGCTTCTTCCATGTGGGCTTGTTGCTTCTCTGCTAGAAATGCCGCTTGCTTAACTTCAAGACTTTAAGTCCCCAGATGCTATATCTTTTGATGGCCGGCACCATCCTTCAAGCATATTTTTAAAGCAATAAATAATATTAGGAAATAGTGAGGCACATTAAAACCCCTCAAATTAGCTTTTACAAAATAAATACACAATGGTTGTATTTATAATGTTCTTTGAAGAAAACCAAAAACCAAATTACCATCAAATCAATTCCAATTCATAATGACCCATCAGACTGCCCCACAGGGTTCCCAAGGCTGCAAATCTTTACTGAAGCTATGAAGGTTGGTTTGCTCAAGCCACCAGACTTTAGTTAGCAGCCAACTGCTTTAACCTCTGCACTACCAGGGATCCCTCTCTCCTTTGAAGATATTATAAAAATCTAAATTTAGAATCTATATGATATTAAGATTAAATGGCCCTCAATAATATTAATAAATTCTCCCATACATCGACATGTTTTCAGTTGTCTATTTTTTTCACAATTGCTTTTCTTTTCTTATTGAATATAACTACAATAACAAACAACTACCAAGCCAAACGACTTACTTAGTGATTACTATTTGCCAAATAATTTTCTAACCATTTTACTGATGCTAATTCATTCAGCACTCACCACAACCTTATGATTAAAAGCAAAAGCCAAAATCTAGGATTATTATCCAAGAGGTTTCATTAAATGAAACCACACTTTCTAGGTACCTTGATTCTGATGCTTAGTGCTTCAAATCTCGGCGATTTCAGCTGTCCATTTAACAGTGGTTCATTTTAACCTGCTCTGGTATTGGCGCAAGATGATGGCCGAAGAAACACTTCTTAGTCAAACCTCAATGAAACGCTTGCTTACTTCATACCAGACACCCCGGTGCCAAAACTTTCTCTAGGAATAATTCTCAAGTGTCTCGAATAGAATGAGGTTGCACTTGAGACTCTACAAAGGGGAGGGCTGGTGACCCCTGACGGAACACAAAGAGCTGCAACAGGCTCATTGCACGCAGAGGAACGAGCTCATTCCATTCAGTATCTCTGCGTGAAGCGAGTGAAACGCCCCTTCTCCCGCGGAGCGGCTGATGGTTTCAAATTGCTGACTTTGCAGTCAGCAGCCCAAAGCATAGGCACGGCGCCACCATCCATTTAAAGGGGGACGGCGACACTAACATTGTGGTAATCCAGGAAGTTTTACCTTGCATTATACAGCTCTGAAAAAGCACCCCCCAAAGCATATCATCTCTCACTAGTAGAAGAGACTGTTGCTTCCTCTTTTTAAACTATTTATGATAAATGACACGAGAGCTGACCGAAGGGACTGCTTGATGGCCAGTTTTACCCCTAAAATGTCAGAGCTGGAAGGGGCGTTGGGGGTGATTCAATTTGCCTTCCCAAAAGGAGTTTCCAGCGGAGCCCTAACACACCAATCAGGGCATCTGTCTACCTCTTTCCCAATTTGTCCTTACCTGCTGCGACAGGTCGCAGACTGGTCCGTGCCATGCCTTAGAAAGGCGTCTCCTGGCGGACGTGTGTCTTTCAGAAGCGATGGGAAGGTCATCACACAGCCAAGATCTCTGGCACCTCCCAGTCAAACAAGAATCCCGAGAGAACTTCTGATCAGGAAGCAGGGAAATTGTTTTCTTGAACGCGGAGTGGGAGTCTGGGTGTGTCCTGAGCCAGCAAGTCTGGGTGTCTTGCATCCAACAATGCATGCCAGGCACTGGTTCGACCTGTTATTAGGTGTTTGCCAGTTTCACGGTGCTTGTGAAACGTACCTGACTCCGAGCTTGGCTCTGAGGGTACCGGCACAGAAAGTGATCAGACGGAGCAGTATAAAATGACTGGGAATAAGACAAATTAATACTTTAGAAATTATCAAGGGTTCATGCCGGAGAGGGGAGGGAGGGGGAAGTGAGGAGCTGATATTAAGGGCTCAAGTAGAAAGCAAAGGTTTTGAGAATGATGAGGGCAACGAATGTATAAATGTGCTTGACACAATGGATGGATGGATGGATAGTGATAAGAATTGTACAAGCCCCCAACAGAATGATTTTTTAAAAATAAAGAAATCTTGTTCACAGAAAAGTGAGTGAAGGGAGACATCGGACCGTGTAAGATAATACAAAATAATGTTAATACTTTAGAAATTATCAAGGGTTCATGCCGGAGAGGGGAGGGAGGGGGAAGTGAGGAGCTGATATTAAGGGCTCAAGTAGAAAGCAAAGGTTTTGAGAATGATGAGGGCAACGAATGTATAAATGTGCTTGACACAATGGATGGATGGATGGATGGATAGTGATAAGAATTGTACAAGCCCCCAACAGAATGATTTTTTAAAAATAAAGAAATCTTGTTCACCAAGAAAGTTAGTAGATAGTAATTTATGGAGTACTTAAGGGACTTGCAGTCTCATTTTATCTGCACTGAAATTTTTACCTAGCTTTAAAATTTTTATCTAAATATTTTCTATTTTTACCTAACGCTAAAGGCTAAGGAATCCTGTGTTCAACAAGTAGTGTGGGCCTCTTAGAGATAAAGACAAAACAAAAGCATACTTTCCATAGGACATCCTGGAGCCTTGGTGGTGTAATGGTTGGGCTGCTGCCTTCAAGGACACCAGTTCGAAACCACTAGTGAGCTTCGCGGGAGAAAGATGGAGCTTTATGCTTCTGTCAAGAGTTACAGTCTTGGAAACCCACAGGGGCAGTTCCACCTGATAGTACTGAGTTTGCTCGCTGATTATAGGTTAGTGCTAAAGATTTCTTCCTGAGAAAGCTGGAAGGCTGGTATTGTGTAGTTCCTATTTGTGGCTTCACCTTGACTCAGTTTTAGAGAGAGAAAAGAATAATATATTTCTTTATTTAATTTATTATAGTTTTCCCTTTTTCTGTATAATTAATGCCAAGGAGCCCTGGTGGCGCGTGGTTAGTGGATTATGAGTTGGGCTGCTAACTGCCAGATCAGCAGTGTAAGCCTGCAGTCTCTCCAGGGAGAGTCTAAAGACACACAGCTGCAGGAACCCTGTCACGGTGGCTTGGTTTTGAGTTTGACGCCATTCACGTAATGCAAGAAGAATAAAAAGCTACCCGAGGATTCTGGGGAGCAGAGACCACGGCGCCAGCGTCCCGCGCGCCTTCTCCTCTGCGTCGCCGCTCCCGCAGCCTCGTGGCAATG
>NW_022111341.1:730253-738776 GCF_000313985.2 Echinops telfairi | reverse complement strand
GCACTAGTCCTGAAGGGATCATCTGTCCTGGATTCCCTGTGTTTCCAGTTCCTATCTGTACCAGTGTACATCCTCTGGTCTAGCTAGGTTTGTAAGGAAGAATTGCTGCACTGCACCCTGACTGGCCCGTTTCCATCCCGAGACCCTTCTGTAAGGGGATGTCCAGTTGCCTACAGATGAGTGTTGGACCCCCAATCTTCACTCCCTCTCATTCACAATAATTTGATTTCTTGTTCTTTGATGCCTGATACCTGATCTCTTCAACACCTCATGATCACACAGGCTGGTGTGCTTCTTCCATGTGAGCTTTGTTGCTTCTAAGCTAGATGGCCACTTGTTTACCTTCAAGCCTTTAAGACCCCAGATGCTATATCTTTTAATAGCCGGGCTCCAGCAGCCTTCTTCACCATATTAGCTTAAGCACCTGCTTTGTCTTCGGCGATCATGTTGGGAAGGTGAGCATCATGGAATGCCAGTTTAATAGAACAAGGTATTCTTGCATTGAGGGAGTACTTGAGTAGAGGACCAATGTCCACCTGCTACCTTAATACTAAACTTATAAAAATATGCACATAGATCTATTTCCCCATCATCATACAAAAATATATCTACATAGATCTCTCTAAATGCTCTTTGCCGCCTAGTTCTCTCCTCTATTTCATTTTACTTTCCTCTTGTCCCACTATCATGCTCAGTCTTCATTTGGGTTTCAGTAATTCTTCTCGGTTATATTATGCTTGATCATGGCATGAAGTAGGGAACCAGTAGATAGGTCTGAGGAGCCGGCCCCAATCCCAACTACATGGACAACTGCCCCTCCCCCTAGAAGAATTTACTTCAGAGGACAGCACTGAAGCTACAGCTCAGGGAGAGGGAGATGTCTGATCAGAGCACACAGGAGCAAATGAAGGGGGAGGAAGAGAAAGTGGAGCACATCCTGGCCCACCAAGCCTTAAGGACAATATCCCCACTCAGAGCAGCCAATACACAAAGAGGACCATATGACTGGCCCCACTATGAGACACAACATCCTTCACTGACCCATAGCCCTACAGGGGACAACATTGGAGACACAGTGTGGAAATTGTGCCCACTCTGACCCCACCACACCAAGGCAAAACACTAAGGGCGTGCAACAGAACAGCAAGGGGAACAGACCACTCTGGACTTGGACTATGATCTTTTCTGTTGACTGAATTTACTGCATAACCTATGAATTCTAAAACAAAACACCCTTATGAGAAAGAGAGCCCTCTCATATGCCAATGGAGTGTTTTATCTAACTCTGGATCATAGGAATATGTAAAAATGTTGTATATTGACTGGTACTCTCACAACATTGACTTGTTTTGGGTTAAAGATTTTGGGGAAAGGCATACTTAATACAAATAAATAAGGAAGTGAGACCCAAGAATTGACCTTTCATTTAAAAATATTTAATTTGTTCATATGAACTTTGTCAATAAAAATACAAAAAATAAAAAGCTGCATAAGAAGGGTTTAAGTCTGGGAAATACCATGATCCTTTCATTCAAAATTTTCTACTTAACTTTTGGAAACACTGTTATACAATTACTTTCCATACCCGTAAATTAGCAGAATCAAACCCACTTCCATCAATGATTCAGACTCATGAAAACCCTATGTAGTGTTCCGTAGATTACACATATTTACTGGAGCAGGTAGCCCCACCTTTCTCCTCCAGACCACTGACTTTGGTAAAGGTCAGCAGCCCAATGTATATCTCACATTTTACTATCCCATCATTATCAGCCCTCATGTATCCTTTCAGAATAAGTATGTATGAATTATATGCAATATAATTAATATCTATATTCACAAATAGCTACAAAATTATGCATATTGTTCTGTACCATGCTATATTTTACTTAAATACATGTGTTGGAAAACTACTCATCATTACAAAAGATTATTTTTCATTCTCTTTTAAGGCTGAACAATATTGTATGGATTAACAGATATTAACCACTCCTTAATTTGTTTCTTTTACAAGCTTCTGAAGTAAATAACTTGATGTATATACTATTTCCTATGTGTGTGTGTCTTCAGTAAACATGGTTAACAGGGGGCTGCATCCTGTGTCGCAGGGCCTGGTCGTTTTCAAGGCAGCACTCTTTCTCTCCATAGGTGTTGTACTGACTTACACCCACAACCAACTCATTGGAGAGGAGATCAGGTCTTAGGTTCACACGACCTCTCAGGGGTATTATTCTTCTTTGCCTCCAACACGTGTTGTCACAAACCACTTAAGTGTAAGTACAAACCTCCTCCCCCAATTAGAAGGAAATTATTAAGGATTTTGAGTTGTCATGAGCTTGTTGATCTTGTCATTTTGCTACACAGCTCGGGACACGTTAGTGGACAGATACTGAGCGGGGCATGTTCCAGGAACAGTCAAGATTGTGAAGGGCATTCTGATCACACAGTGCATTCCAAGAACACAGTTGGGGCTAGGGTCAGGAGGAGTTGTACAAAATCTTAAAATGGCATTTCTTATGTCAAGTCAGCTTCAACAATATGAGAAACAAATGAAATGATTGAAATTAGATATTTGAAATTGGATCATTGGAGTCAGAGCTTCAGTTCTTATGCAACAGATGAGACTATTCTAGTTTAATAGTCCTCAACAGTGTCAACCCAGAGCAAGCATCAAAAGAAAGTGCAGCCATCTTAGAAATACTGACGGTCTCTGGGACTGGGTCCCAGGATTTGCTCTTTTGGAAGCTCACCTGATTGTTGTCCAGATTTGAAAACCACATGCTAATTGTTTTTATTTCCCAAAATATGGTTAACCCAGTTAGTTTCGGAATTGGTAAGATCATCTCCCCCAGGCCCCATGTGAATCACACTGTGTCCTACTCTGCCCATGGCCACGAGAGCAAGAGTAACACTTAAGGTGGTTTTAAAGACACTAGTCTAAGACCACCAGCAACAAACCTGTAGGCTGCCGGGACCAGACTTATCGAATCCTTGCAGTGACATACGTCAGACTGGAAACCAAACTCACTTCCACTGAGTCAATTCTGACTCATCGCGACCCTATAGGACAGGGTAGAACTGCCCCTGTGAGTTTCCAAGATGGTAACTCTATACAGGAGAAATGGTAACTCTATACAGGAGTAGAAAGCCACATCTTTCTCCCAAAGAGCAGCTGGCGGTTTCAAACTGCTGAACTCAAGGTTAGAAGATTACTCATATCCACTATCCAGGACTCCAGGATACTTTAGAATAACAGGAATGTGGTGCCTAACAAGAGAGAGAAGATAACCTTTTTTTTTTTTTAAGTTTCAGGTTTCTGAGAAGGCTCTAAAGGAAGAAGCCTAAATTGGTGACTGAATTATGATACTGGGAGAAGCAGAGAGTAACTAGGCAAAGGATGCTGTTGTAAAACAAGAGCGGTAGCAATTAGGGATCCCCAGTGGGATGTAGTGGATCACACATTGGCAGTTCAACCCTGCCCTATAGGGTTGTTATCAGTCAGAAAGTGGAAAGTCTTGTGGATCCAATGGTGGTGGATGCATCCAGGGCTCTGGCTGCCATCAGTGTCACTCCATGTGGCTTGTCAGCAGGAAGGTGAAGCAGAGAGTGTGTGGCCCACCTCCAGGGATAAAGAGAGGAAGTTCCCAGAATCCTCAGGAGAAAGCCATGTCCACAAGGAGGCGTCATCAGGCTGTGATGTGATTGACAGACTAGACTCCACCCCTTCACTCTTAATACCCTCAAATTGACACGAGATTGTGTAACCACCACAAGGAGTCAACAAGTCTACATGGAAGATGCACATCTGTCTTGTGGGAAACTGAGGACTGGGAAGAGAGTGTCAGCAGACAGATTCTCATGTTTAAGAAGCCTGGGAGGCCAGCAGTCTGGTTGGAGGGAGGCCTTCACATTTCTGAGTTAGAGATGAGTCCCAATCACAGTCTCATAATTAAAATTCATCCCCACAATGTCCGCCCACAATAGGGCTACCTTAAAGTGTCCTCTTACAAGCACATGGCTGGTTGCTATCTGGCCGACAGCTGTATCTATAGGTATAGACATGTGGCTGTTGCTCTCCTTGCTGGAGAGACAGTCACTCCCCCTTACCTGCCCTGAGCACTGGTATTAGGTTACTCCTCCAATGACTTATGGACCTCTAGGGTTAGGGTACCACCCATTTTGTTACATATGTGGCTACCTGTATTTAGTTATTTAGAGGGGGGCTTGCATGCCCCAGGCTATATAAACTGATGTTAAGAATACATTCTCTTTGTCCTGCCTGGATCTGCTTCCTGACACCATGGAAGTGAGCACCCCAAAACTTTTGTCTGTCTATTAATTTATTCCCTTCAATTACACAACCAGCTTGAGGAAATAGGCTTTGAGGTTTGACAGACATGGCTCAAATCATGGTCTCACCTTGGAGCTGCTTGTATTTGAGCAGGTTGCTTAGCCACCTGACCTGTCCCCTCAGCTGAAAACTGGGACAGATGATAATAGTACATACCTTGGAAGATTGTTCTGAGCATCCGATAAGATAACTTGTGAGAAACACTTGGCACTACTCTCAATACCATAAATGAAGCTTACTACAGAGTACCTGTGCTTATCAGAAACCTCCAGTGTTACCTTTACTGATTCACATTTGCAAGGGCAGGTATGAAATATGCTTAGTAGGTAGCAAATTATAAGAAAGAACCCAGGAGAATATCACACCCTTCCATTTCTTTCTATGCAATCTTCGTAGCTGCCTAGTGGCTACAGCCACTCCTGGGCACTTGTGGGAGGGGTCAGCTATCTTCCCACGATAGCTCTCCGGCCAGCAGCTGGATCCAGCTTTGTCTGATTTCCCACTCATAGTCTCCTAGCCTCGTAAGGACTTTTGATAACCTCTAACAATCAATCTTAAACAGGATTCAATTGTTTTCAGCTTTACTTTATCTCCTTATATATAAAAATTACACTTTCCCTGGCCTCTCTGCCTCCAGCCTCTGTTTCCCTCATCTGATCTAGCAACCATATAGCCATCATGAACTTCTAACTCTTGGAACACCTCTTCATTAAAGCTAGGTAGTGTTTGTTAGGTTCAATCCCTGTACACAGTGTCATATTTTCTCTTGTTCTTGTGACCTCATCTTATTAGAACGCTGTCTAGTTTCATTTTCCTCCCTGGTGCACATATTTACAGTCACTTCCTTTGTTTCTTTCTTTTTCCTCCCTCCAAAAACTTTGACATTTCATTTCCTAGCAATTTCCTTTCTTCCTTCTTCCAAACTACCGCCTCTTGAAGGATGTCCACCAGAGGAAGTTAAATCAACCCACTCACCTATCCATATAGACTTCCTTCATTCAACAAATATTTATTGCAGGGGTCCTCAAACTTTTTAAACAAGGGGCCAGTTCACTGTCCCTCAGACCCGTTGGAGGGCCAGACTATAGTTAAAAAAAAAAACTATGAACAAATTCCTATGCACAGTGCACATAGCTTATTTTGAAGTAAAAATACAAAATGGGGCAAAAACACCTAGCAGGCAGAATAAATATCCTGGGCGGGCCGCATGTGGCCCGCAGGCCATAGTTTGAGGACCCCTGACTTATTGTCTACCATGACTACAGGAAGGTATCAAGAGGGCATCTACAGACCCACGAGTTCTCCCTAAAGGACTATAATGACTAATGGTATGTGCTAAAACTTAAGGAAAAGCCAATATTAGGAGGCAACACAGTAAATTCTGGGAATTTCAAAGACCAAATTGAAGTTCTAGCTCTTCAACTTTCTAGCCAAGCATCATCAAAAAAGTCATTTTATGTTACTGGGTTTGGGTTTCTTTTAAATTCATACTGATGGTAAAAGTCTAAATAATATAGAAATTTCTATCATCAAAGTGAAAGTCTACCAAAGTGGACTCCTTGCAGGCAATCAATTTTTTATGCTTCTTTCCAAACTTTTTCCCTCCATATATATAATCTGTCTAGCTATGTATTTACTTTATTTCTCCCCACTCCCTGTGATTTAAAGAGGTGGGATAACACACCAAGGGTTTTTGTAGTGGTTCTGTTTGATGTTGTACATCAGAGTACTTGTTCAGTCATGGAAGGCTTTATAATTGGTAGCTACGAATAGGTGAGACATATCTTAGCTCTTATATTCTATATGGCAGGGGAGCCAGCCCCTAACAAATCACCACGGGTCCAGAGGGTGCAATTGTACAGTGATAATAAGTGAATATTTGAGTAGAGACATAGAGAATAAGAGATAGAAGAGAGATTGAAATAATGGAGTCAGATACGTTTCATGGTAATATGCTCACCTCAGCCCACTTGGTGGTCCACGTGGAATGGTAGATGAGAGGGGAGTAGAGAGAGATTTATTGCTAATCAAGATTTATATATCTTTTGGGGGTGTGCATGCCTCCTAATTACAGGTAAAGACATACAGGTATGACATACATCACAGGAAGGGGTTGTACAATAGGCAATACAAGAAAAACGAGGGATATACAATGGTCATGAGCATAACAGGTAGGGGATGAGCTAGGGGTGCACACATAATAGGAAGGGGAGGGACTAAAGGTATACATGTGACAAGGTATACATGTGGGTGGACCCTAGATTCATGATGGCAGCCAAATCTTGGTCACCCTTGAGTGGGCTTGACCTCCCTGGGCTCTCCTTCAGGGAAACAATCTACTACTATCCTTATCAGAAGGGAATGGACCCTACTTAGGGTAGGACAGACTATGCAGTCTGATTGCTCTAGATGGCTGACAACCTTTAGGGAGAATAACCTCTGACCTACTTTCATTGACCTCTGTGTTCGACAGGGTTCTCTAGAGAGATAAATCAAATTGCTGATAATATATTTATTTATAAAGATAATTAGATATATAACAAGAAATGAACTGTTAAATCATGTACAGATAAATATATAATACAAGAAATGAATGGTTAAATTATTAAGCACTACAAATGGCTCACTGCAACTCACTCCCATGAGAGAGAGTTGTGAGAGACTAGCAGTCCTTCAAGTCTAGTCTGCTGACAGATCTTCCTCTATTTATAGAGAGAGCTAGGCTATGTTGGCACAGCAGCCAATCAGAAGGGAGGTCACCAACTGCCAGCCAGGTCACCAACCGCCAGTCCCCAGCTCCAGAGATGTCTTTTTTTTCTTTAAATCATTTTATTAGGGGCTCATACAACTCTTATCACAATCCAAACACACATCAATTGCGTAAAGTGCATTTGTACATTCATTGCCCTCATCATTCTCAAAACATTTTCTTTCCACTTAAACCCCAGGCATTAGGGACCTCAACTTACAGCGACACAGTCCACAGGCTAGGCGTCCCACAGGTAGTGTAGCCTTTAAATTGAGGCACAGAACAAGCAAGGCAGCCACACACTGGTGCGAGAGACAAGAAAGACGAGGCTCACCAAGCCATTTATCTCTTTGCCCTTCAGTTAATCCCACTTGTGTTTATCGGCCAGGCTGGCACAATAAACTATCTCAACTTCCAAGTGTAGTCATTTGCCACGTGTAACAAGAGCTAAGTTTGGTATATATTTGGGGGCGAAAACTTGGGAGAAATCTTTCTGTTTCCCACATCTATTTAACCTTTGTACATGAGTTATATAAATATGAATAAGGGAAATACTGATCTCACTCATGACCCATTTCTTCTCTGCCGATAAGTTTCTATTTTCAGAGTCTGTTGTGATCAGCCTGCTGAAAGGAGGAGAGCCATGTTCTAGCAACAGAGGCCAAAGAGATACTTACCCAGGTACATGAGGGGTAAAACATATGCAGAAGAAAGAACAAGGTGTTTGTTTAAAATAAAGTGGGAAGGGTTGTGTTTTTGTTTTGTTTTGTGGGGAGATGTAATCACACCTGAGGTTCCTGTAGCATATTAAGGATACCACGGCACCTGTTCTTTAGTGTTTAGACAGCCTGGATTTGTTTTTCTCATCTTTCACCCTCAACTCCTCCGAGGGAAGAAGGTCTGGGTGGGTTGGCTTGATCCTGTTCAATATGGAGTGATCCAATGGGCCAGTCTTGGCTCACATCCCAGTCTCTCGGCATATACAATTGTTCTTACATTTGACTTCATGAAAATGTTAGGAATAAAACTTCTTCCAGCCTATGGTAGGATTGGTTTCAGTTATTTCTCTTCCATTCATCCAACAACTACTATGTGCCGGGAATGGTTCTCAGAACAAAACAGAAAAATCTCTGTTCTCACGGGGATTAGATTGTAGCAAGGGGAAGACAAATAATAAACATAAAGTAAGGATATTATATAGTATGTTAGAAGGAAAACATATAACAGCATAAGGGAGATTAAGGATGCTACCCTGTTTCCCCGAAAATAAGACAATGTCTTATATTAATTTTTGCTCCCAAAGATGCGCTAGGTCTTATTTTCAGGGGATGTCTTATTTTTCCATGAAGAAGAATACAGTACACGTTTATTGTTTATTGTTGTATTAAAAGAGACCTCACACTTCCTGTCTGCTCCAGCTGCA
>NW_022111341.1:715421-730118 GCF_000313985.2 Echinops telfairi | reverse complement strand
GGGGAGGTCTTATTTTGGGGGGATCCCTTATATTTCAGCGAGAGGAAAAACTATAAGTAGGTCTTATTTGTGGGAGATGTCTTACTTTGCGGGAAACAGGGTATGATAGGGCAAGCAGATCTTAGTACTAAAAAGGGTTAAGATTGGCCTCATTGAGAAAATGACAGTTGAGCTAAGACTTTAATGTGAGACATTTACAGGAGAATGGGGAATACTATAACAAAGATGCTGTGGTGGGCATGTGTCTGAGCAGGTTGTGGATTTGAATGCCATAATGTATTCCCTAAAACACCTAGACTAGTAAAAGCTTAGTACTGGCTCCCTAGAGGCTTTCATGCAAACACACGGTCACTTGCCTCAGAAAGGGTCACGTTGTGTCTATGTACTTCAGAGAGTGGAAGAAGCTCCATGGGAAACCTCCAGAGGAATCCTCCTGACACGGACCCTTCCCTCCCCATGAAAAAGTTTAGCCAGACCTCTCCACCAGTCCATATGGGAATGGACTGAGCTACATGCTGCCAAAGAGGGAACACTGCCCTCATTATCTAGAGGAAGATGCTAGCACACTGACTCTTCTGTTTCTGAACTTCTTCCCTGTTTGATGATATCAAGCTATAAGCACTTTGTACTTCTGTGAATGCAATGGCCCTCCTGTAGACTAAGAAAACCAATAACATTTACCTAGTCTTCTTATATTTCACATGGAGTGACCAGGACTGAGGACAGAGAGTTGGTGCTAAGGAAAGACTGTTCTAAGATAGTGGAACCACATGGGAACATTTCTTCATGGACAGAAAGGAGTATCATCCCAGGGCCCCAAGCATGGGGAAGTTGATAAACTTAAGGGTCAAATAGAGAGGAAGCGGGGCAGCCCTTCAGGGGAGGGACTATGTAAATGTGGTGAATGTGGGAAGAGCTCATCTCAGAGCTCAGGTCTCGTCAGACATCGAAGAATGCACACTGAAGAAAGACCCTATAAAGGCAAGGAATGTGGGAAAGCCTTCAGTAGGTGTTCTGGTCTTTTGAATCATCAGGAAATCCACACTATGCAGAAACGGTACCATGCCAGGAGTGTGTTGAGGCCTTCAGTCAGAGTGCAGGCCTTATCCAGCATCAGAGAATCCACGAGGGAGAGAAGCCCTATCATTGCAGCCAGTGTGACGAGAGCTACCACCAGCATTCATTTCTCATTGAGCATCAGAGGAGCCACACAGGGGAGCGACCTCACGAGTGAAATGAATGTGGGCAAAGCTTTACTCGCCACTGTAACCTCATTCGCCAACAGAAGATTCACACAGTGGCTGAGCGGCTCCAGCTCTTGCCATAAATGGCTTTTCCAGATCACGCATGAAGCTGTGCGGGGGAGGGTAAGGCTAGAAAATGTCTCTTTCTTTCCGTCTCCACTAGGTGTCTTTTAGGACACATTTTGTGAGTGGCCCAGGGACATTCTAGGAAGAAGCTTTGGGTTTTGAAGCTGCTGTGTCCCTTGCTTCCTTTCCCTGCTTCTTCTCTTTAAGATGGCTGCCAAGCCTTCATAATAATGTACGAAAGGCTGCTGCTGTAAGCAACGTGCCTACCCCCAAATAAATATCTATCTTCATTTGATTTCTGAATATCACGTAGAGATCTACTAATATTTTATAATAAACGAGTCATTGATGTTCCCCATAACTAATGCCTACACTTTAAAACACCTTTTGCACATTACAGCTTCCGTTTGAGGCCTGCATGTTTTTCCCTTGGAATTGGTGTTAGGTGCTGACAAATCAATTGCAACTCAACAACCTTATGTAGAATCGAACCAAACACTGTCTGGTCTTACACCCTCCTCACAATCATTCCTAAGTTTGAATCCATTGTTGCAGCAACTGTGCCAATCCATGTTGTTTAGGGTCATTCTTAATGCTTTACTTTGGACCAAGTGATTGCATTTACTTAACCATCATAGATTTCACAGTAATGGAAATAGATGTTAGCTTTATTGCATTTTTTTTTTCTTTTTTAACATTTTATTAGGGGCTCATACAACTGTTATCCCAATCCATACACACATCAATTGTGTAAAGCGCATTTGTACATCGTTTCTCAAAACATTTTCCCTCCATTTAAACCCCCGACATTAGGTCCTCATTTTTCCCCTCCCTCCCCGCTCCCCCCTCCCGCATGAGCCCTTGATAGTTTATAAATGGGTATTTTGTCATATCTTGCCCAGTCCGACGTCTCCCTTCATCCACTTTTCGGTTGTCTTTCCCCCAGGGAGGAGGTCACACACAGTTCCATGTAATCGCTATAGGACCAGTGGTGTGAGTGGCAAAACAGGGAGGGTAAAGGGAGAATGGGCTTTATTGCATTTTACAGCTGAATCTAAGATTCACAAAGACACTCTTACCGGTTTTCCATCTTCGGTGTTACAAAAAATCACCTGTATCCTGAATACAAGATGCCGTCCATGGTGTTCTGAGGTGCTGTCAAGCCGCTTCTGGTTCATAGGAATGCTGTGTACCACCGAACAAACACTACTCGGCTTTGCGCCTTCCTCACGGTGGTTGTACGTTTGAGCCTAGTGCTGCAGCCACTGTGTCAATTAATCTCATTTAACGTCTTCCTCTTTTTGCTGCCCTTCTACTTTAACAAGGCACTGATCTCTCCTGATAACATGCCCAAAATAGGTGAGATGACATTTCATCACCCTTGCAGGTTTCTTTTTCTGGCAGTGCATGGGACTTTCAATATTCCTTAACAGTGCCATAATTACAGCACCCATATACTGTGATCTCATCATGAAGATGCGTATCAATAGGGCCGTGTCATAAGAATGAATTGTTCTTAGATTAGGGCTGTGATTATGTGTGAGCTCAAAATCCATCCACCTATCTATGGCTTATGTATGTCCCAGGCTCACTTAGAGACATCATTATCACTTTATTGGAAGACATTATAACTCATCTTTCTGGAACATAAAGTTATTTGATTGATAATATCTTTAATTTAACCAATGGAATAGAATTTAAAACACTGTTGAGAAAAGGAAATTTTCTATGTATAGGCCAGCTTTTTAAACTATACATGAATTGTTGACTTGTACAGATTAATATCTTAAGTGACTAGACACTATTTGCACAAACAACTAGGGTTGGGGATAAGACGAAAGTTTCAATAACATTCATTCACAAAGGCAGAGCCCTGCCTGCTAGTCAGTGTCCAACTTCTACACGTATAAGAGGTGATTAAAAATATCATGGTGCACTTTAGTCCTTGAAATGACATCCTTGCTTTCTGACCTTTGTTAAGAGGTCTTTTGCTGCAGGTTTGTCCATAGCAGTAAGTCATTTGATTTCTTGACTGTTGATTTCAGAAGCATTTATTGTGAATCTAAGCAAGACGAAATCCTTGAAAACTTCAATCTCATCTACCTTCGTTGATGTTATCTATTGGTCCATTTGTAAGGAACACAGATGGTGACAATCATTTACCAGCAGCAGCAAGAATTTCAAGTCCTGGTTTTCAGCCAGCAAAGTTTTGTCATCTGCTTATCACAGGTTGTTAATAAGCCTTCCTTCAATCCTGATGCCACATTCTCCTTCATACAACCCAGGTTCTCAGATATTTGCTTAGCATACACATTGAATAAGTATCATGAAAAGATACAGCACTGACACACAACTCTCCCAATTTTAAACCATTCAGTATTCCTCAGTTCTGTTCAGACAACTATCCCTTGGTCCATGCACAGGTTCCGCATGTACACAATGTAGTGTTCTGGAATTCCATTCTTCTCAGTGCTGTGCATTGTTTGTTCTGATCTGCACAGTTGAATGCCTTTGAAAAGTCAATAAAACACAAGTAAAATTTTTTAGTATTCTCTACTTTCAGCCATGATCTATGTGACACAAGCAATGAAATCCCATGGGCTTTATACTCCTCTGAATCCTGCTTGAATTTTTGGCAGTTCCCCATCGATGTACTGCTGCAAACATTGTTGAATGAACTTGAGCAAAATTACTTGCATGTCATATCAATGATATTTCATCCTATGATTTTGGCCTTCTTTGGGGTCACCTTTCTTTGGAATAAATATAAATATGGATCCCTTCCAGTCAGTTGGTCAGGTAACTATCTTCCAAGTTTCTTGGCAAAGATGATTGATTGCTTTGTCTGTTTATTGACACTTTTCTATTGATATTCCACCAATTCCTGGAGCCTTGTTTTTCACTAATGACTTCAGTGTAGCTTGGACTTCTTCCTTCAGTAACATTGTTTTTGATCCTTTGCTACCTCTTGAAATGGTTGAATTTCACCCAGTTCTTTTTGGTACAGCGATTCTGTGTATCCCTTCCAACTTCTTTCGATACTTCCTGCATCATTCAATATTTTGTCAGTAGGTTTTTTTCAATGTTGACATTTGAAGCTTGAATTTTTTCCTTCAGTTATTTCAGCTTGAGATACGTTGAGTGTGTTCATGCTTTTTGGTTTTCTAACTCTGTGGGGTTAAAGGGAAGAGGGAACCCCACAAAACATCACAGGTTCAGTAGGCGCAATTGTACAGCGGTAATAAGTAGAGATTATGGTAAAGTCATAAAGAGCATGAGAGTGAAAAGATGGAGTCAAGTAATGGAGTCAGACACAATTCATGGTAGCATTGCTCACCTCAGCCCCACTTGATGGTCCTCGTGGAGGGGGCTTAGCTGTCAGAGTTGGCGCAGCTGCCTCGTCCTCCTTAGGCACCTCTCAGCCAGCCACACTCCCGAGAACCAGGGCGCCTCCTTACTTATGGCTAACCATGCATCATATTAATTTAGGGGGATACATCACAGCATTATGCGTCACAGAGAGGGGCAGTACAATTCATCCTTGAACAGGTTTGATCATTCTGGTGTCTCATACAATAAAACAGGCAATTATTATCCTGGGAGGCATGCAAGCCCCCTGATAGTAGATAACAACCTATGTCATAGAGAGGGGTTTTAACATAGGCAATACAAGCAATAGGAGGAAGATGACCTAGGGGTGAACGTACAATAGTAAGAGGAGGGAATAGGGGGGCATGTGTGGCAAGATAGTAGCCTAAGCTTAGTCATCTTAGAGTGGTCCCAGGCTTGCCTATGGGCACTGCTTCAAGGGAACAATAACAGAAAGGAATGGGCCCTATTTGTTGTGGGTTAAACAGTGGTGTCTGCTTGATCTAGACAGCTGATACCTCTCAGTGAGAATGACTCCCAATCCACTCTTGATGGCTGATGTTAAGGAGAATAACCTCTGACCTACTTTCGCTGACCACCTAGAGTACAGTCATTCTCAAGCTAAATCTGGCATATATTTTGGGGAGACAACTTAAGAGAAATCTTTCTGTTCCCCACATAACTCTGTCTTTGCACACTTAAATACAGTCCTTTCAAACTGCCTTGAAATTTTCTGTTCTTTTATCTCACCTTTTTTTTCCATTTGCTGTAACTGCTCTATGATCAAGAGCAAGTTTCAAAATGTCTTCTGACATCCACTTTTATCTTTTTTTCTTCCTTGTCTTTTTAGTGACTTTTTGCTGTCTTCGTGTATGATGTTCTTGATCCATCCCACAGTTCATCAGGTATCCTGTCATTAGTGTTTAATGAGTCAAATCTATTCTCAAAATGTTCTCAAAATTCAAGTGGAATATAGTCAAGGTCATATTTTGGCTCTCTCAGACTTGTTCTTATTTTCTGCAACCTCATTCTATCATTCCAATTTCTGATTCCTGGCATTTTAATGGTCCTTTTCACAGTCAGCACTTGGCCTTGCTGGGCTACTGATCTTGACATTCTCCATTGTCTTTCCACTGATGTAGTCAATTTTACTCCTGTGTCTTCCATCTGGCAAAGTCCATGTGAAAAGTCACCATTTATGGTGTGGAGAAAAAGTTTTTGCTATGAAGAAGGCTTTCTTTGATCTTGTAAATTCTATCATTTAATTTCTAGCTTTGTTTCTATCACCAAAGCCATATTTTCTAATTACTGTTTCTTCCTTTTTGTTTCCAACTTTGACACTCCAATTGCCAATAATTATCAATGCATCCTGATTTCATGTTTGATCAGTTCCAGACGGAAGATGTTGGTAGAATTCATCGATGTTTTCACTACTAGCTTTAAGAGTTGGTGCATACTTTGGGATAATAGTTGTGTTAACTGGATTCCCTTGTACATGTATAGATGTTTTCCTGTCACAGACAGCATTGTACTTCAGGACAGATCTTGAAATGTCCTTTTGCATGATGAATGTGATGCCGTTCTTCTAAAATGTGTCATTCCTGGCATAGCAAACCATACGATTATCAGACTAGAAATGGCCAACACCAGTTCATTTCAGTGCACTAATACCTATGATATTGATCTTTGTGCACACCATTTCATTTTTGACAACTTGAAAATTTCCTAGTTTCCTGTTTCATACATCCCATGTTCTGATTGTTAATAGACATTTACAGGTGTTTCTTTAATTTTGAGTCATGCCCCAGCATCAAATGAAGGTCCTGAAGACTTTACTCCACCCACATCGTTATGGTCAGCTCTACTTTGAGAAGGCAGCTCTTCCTCAGCTATATTTTGAGTTCCTTCTGATTTGAGGGGCTCATCTCTGGCATTATATGTTTTCATAAAGTTTTCAGTATATCTGACAATGATCCTCTGCTATTCATATGATTTTCACTGGCTAATCCTTCCAAAGTGGACAGTCTATTCTTTCATCATAGTCTGTTTTTAATGTAGAAGTTTTGCTAAAACATGTCCACCTGGATGACCTTGCTGGTATTTGAAATACCAGTGATATCACTTCCAGCAGCACAGCAACACACAACCCATCATAGTACGACAAACGACACAAGTGGTTTATATTTAAATCTCCAGATAAGATACTGTAAATCTGAATTTCACCCATCTTTTGTTTGGCCTAGGTCTGCAAAACAATTATTTCTCCCCTGTATAGAATATTAAGGAGCTCTGGTGGCTTAGTGGTTATGTTTTCTACTGCAATCTGCAAGTTCGGTAGTTTGAAACCACCAATTGCTTCTTAGGAGAAAGATGGGGCTTTCTACTCTGGTCAAGAGTTCTTTTTTTTTTTTTTTAAGCCATGGTCAAGAGTTCTAAACTCAGAAACTCACAGGGGGGTAGTTCTACTATAGAGTCGCTTGATGGCTGTGCATTTGGTTTTGGTTTTTATATATTGCTGGAGTTTTTCCTACAATTTCAATAATGTGTAAGCAAATGTTTTAGCAGAACAAAGAAGAGTTATGTAGCTTAAGTGTTCTAGCTCCAAAGAAGGCTCTTTTCTAGTGAAATTTCCTCAGAAAAGTCTCGTCTACTTGGAACTAAAATGGACTTTAGATTTATTTAAACTCCTTAACATTCCTCGTGTCCCAGAGGCTTTATTTTCATCTTCCTTTTCCCTTCTTGTGCAATTTCCCACCAGGGTTGCAGCCCCATTTCTTCCTTTAATCCATTTGACTTTTGTGGACATGTCTCAAGAGATGGAAGTGAAGGTAGAGAAACCCTGAAGTTTACGAAGGATGAGCCTATGCATTCAGTTTGAAGTTGTACGTTTTAAAAAAAAAAAGTAATTTCTAAATATGCACGGGAACTGTGTTTTATATACTTTAATTCGTGTGCAAACTTTCAAGCAGAAAAACAGCTAAAGAGTCCTCCTAGGGTCAGAAAAAACCCCAAAAACCTAAAGACTTTCCTCAAAAACAACAACTACGAAAGATTTAAATTGAATTGGATTACACTGTGGAGCTATTCACCCTAAGACATCAAAAACGAGATGCATCAGCCAACCATTAGTGGAACCTACCAGTTGAGTGTAACACCAACAGCGTAGGCAGACAAAGAGACAAAGAGTGTAGTAGAGAAAGAGAGCAGGGGGAGAGAGAGAGAGCTCTGCCCAAACCTATGTTTTCTCATGATGACTACATTTAGGTTGTTGTGCCTCTAGAAAGCTTTGCTGGGTTCAGCTGGGTTGGTTTCCAAGCTTCCACTTAGGCTCAGACCTGATCTACTGGTTATTCTCATTCCTGGATATAGATTAGAGGATAAGCATTACTTGGGCACAAGCTCAAGGTTAGTGGAAACATCAAGCTTTTGCAATGTTTGTTTAGAACTAGCCCATTTTCTTTTTTTCTTTTTTTTTTGTTGCCCATTATCATTTTTGCTTGCAATCCATTGGCCCAAGTTGCTCACAAGCTCAAGCTCAAAGTCAATGAGGCATGAATGTGTCTTCTTCCATCAGAGATAGGGCCCCATTGGTGAGGGGCAGAATTGAGGGTAGAGTGCATGCATCAAAAGAGGGGAAGATGCTTTAAAGTTATAATGCTTTAATTCATATCCAAAACTAGTTATTTTCAGCTTGGAGATCAGGCAGTGTATTTCCATTTGTTCATGAAATCACTAGGCCAGGGGAATAGCCATGTGATTTATTACTGTTACATAATTTACATTAGGATTGGTCAGATTCCCCACCACCACCACCACTCCCTGCCCCCTCCTGTAGAACTTTGAGAATAACCAATTACACCAAGACTTAAAAATTGGTAAATAACAATAGGGACTTGGATAGGTGTGCCAGTGTATTTGGATGGGGACAAATTCCTCATAGAAAAATACTTGTACATAACTACAAATGAAGATACACATCACAAGGGTTAAAATAATAGTGAAAAGGGAGGAGGAAATGTGCCATGTCTGAATTCCAGAGTTTTAGGTTGCTACTGTAAAGAAGCAGTTCCTGACACTGGAAACCAAGTGAGACACAGGCGTGGATGCAGAGCCAAAAACATACATCTAATAACAAGAGGAAATTCTGATGCCAGGGGCTTAAGTGGAGAGCAAATATTTGGAGAATGATGAGGGCAATGAATGTACAAATGTGCTTTACACAAATGATGTGTGTATGGATTGTGATAACAGTTGTATGAGCCCCTAATAAAGCAACTAAAAACAAAACAAAAAGCAAGAGGAGATCATAGGTTAAGTTTGCAGTAAATTAGTTGTGAGATATTTCTGTACAAAACAGATACTATACATACAGGGGTGAAAAGTCTCATTTAAATCCACCAGAGCCAATTTCATTCGGAAAAGCAAAATAATGACTCAAAAGCATTTTAAGACAAAGTAGCCTGAGATTACCTAGTGAAGGAGTCAGCAAACTTTTGCAATAAAAGAGCCAATCTTCTCCCTCACAATTGCCGTTACTCACCAGCCATAAATACATTTTTACAAACAAATGAAACCACCACTCTCTGGATAATATCCTTGAATATGGTGACACTGTGCGACTCTTCTTGATATGGCTGAATGTGAGTGGTGTCACACGTGCATGGAGTGCTAATCAAAGGGCTGCATGTGTGACCTAGTGGTTAGAGCTGTCATCATGACTGAAGGGGATGATCGGAGAGATCAGTAGATAGGACAGTCAGGACTGCCATGTCGCCACAGAACAAGTTTTAAAAGTATCATCTTTATTATTAGACTACTGTATTGCCAATATATTAGACTTTCTGTTAAAAAGTACCTAATCTCCATGCTCAATTGTTCACATTTTTAGAGTATTTGTTGATAATCCGCACAACTCTGTGAAGCAAGCTATCACTCTTACTATTTTTCACACTAATTAAGGCAGCAAATCTCACACAATTATGAGTAGAAATCTTTACCAAAATTGAGAATAAATCTAGGAGAGCCATAGGTGAAAATTTCTCTTCATTATAGCCACTGATCCTACTGCTGTAGAAAAAAAAAACATGCTATAACCACTTATGAGGGGAGAAAAAGAAGTAAGAGATTTCTGTATCATTCAATTGGGGAAATGAAATCAAATGGCTAACTTGTTGATACTACAATTCATTAAAAGAATTTGATGAATGAAAAATTTTATTCCACTCTTTAACCAAGCTTATCTTATTGTAGATCATTTCAGCTGGGGAAAAAAATAAACGATCTTTTTTAAAACACTAGAAATAAATCCATTTTCATAATTCACTCATTTACAAACCCCTTTGTTGGATACAAAAGTACGTTGGCTAAGTGCCTATCAGGAAACCATATTTTTGTTTTCGTTGAAATTACAGAATTACGCAATACGCTAGAAAAAAGTTCCTAGCTAACCCTTTGATCAAAATATGTCAGTGGCTCTCCGTTGCTTATAGAATAAAGCTTACCTAACTCTTTGCTCTGGCAGTGAAGACCCCTGTAATCTACCCACCTCTTCAAACTAAATTTGACTTTCACTACCTTGGACAAACTCCGTTAGCCATTTGAGCTCTTTCATACGCCGCCTTGTCCACGTGGCTCAGAGACTTAGAGCTGCTGTAACAGAAGTAACCACAAGTGGGTGGCTTTCATAAACAGAAGTTTATTGTCTCACAGTTCAGGAGGCTGAAGATCCAAGTTCAGGGTGTCAGCTTTGGGCTTTTGCTGTCGACTCGGGGTAAGTTCCTTGTCTCTTCTCAGCTTCTGTTCCTGGGTCCCATGGCAACGGTCATGGAGAACACTGTGTCTGTTCCCCCACCTCTGCCTGCGCTCTGTGCCTCATCTGCTCATTTTGTCTTGAGGTGATTGGCTTAAAACACATACTACACACGGATATAGCCTCGTTAACAAAATAAAGAAAACCCTTTTCCCAAATGAGATTACATCCACAGGTATAGACGTTTACAACACATATTTTGGGGGGACACAATTCAATCCCTAACATCATATAGTCATCATTGCTCTCCCACGGGAAAGTTAACTTTTTCCTTCTCTGTGCTTATAGGGCCCTCAGTTTACTGCTTGCAAGGTATTTATTATTGTATTGCCTTATTACGGCAGGTATTTGTTACACTGAAATCCCCAACCCGAGAATACACATATACTCGCTTGTATACACGAGGGTTTTTTAAAGTTTATGGAAAAATGGAATTGAAAGACAATACAAGCTTGAAGCCCCCTTGCACAAATCGTTTTTTTGGCCTTTCCCCTGCCTAGCATAGTGAGCACTCAATCATTATTTTCCTACAAAATGCCCCCCTCTGCAGAGGTCTTTCTGGTTTGAAGGAGCAGAAAGTGTGACAGGAGGCACAGTAGTCCTTTGTTAATCTCAATAATTTATACATATTTCTAACACTCCCTGCTTTATAAAAGGCTTTCACACACATCTAAAGTAAGAAAAATGAACACAGTAACTAGTTTGTAATGAGTCTGAGCATATACAGCCAGAAATATTAGCAATAATTAGGAAAAATAAAGACCAAGGAAAGAAAAGAAACATGGCTACCTCCCATGGACATAACAAAGGGTGTTATTTAAGGAGAAAAAGTAAAGCCTAGATAAAATTAAGTGGGGAAAGGTTTAAAATTAGGTTGATGTTACATGGTAGTGAATGTTAGATCACGGGGGCTTTACCGAGGAAAAACCCTACGGTTTGGAAAATGTCCCTAATCACCTCTGGCGATCAGAGCAGGCATTCAGAGCATGTTTGAGACTATGCCAGAACACTGAGGTAGCGACTGACCCAAATCTCCAGGATTTCATCAGTTACAGAAGCCCGTCATCCCTGGTAAAACTCAGCAATGCTGGAAGCACCTTGGGAGCAGACCCAAGACTCAAAGGTGGTATGGGTGAAAACAAAGAATTTTTACTTCTTGTGATGAACTCCCAGCATCAAGTCTTAACTCGAGAATCTGATACTTTGGCTATTATAGAATACTTTGATCAGATACTAAGGATTTCCAATGTGCCTCTGAATAGATACATGTTCTCCTAGCACTTATACTTGTGGCTCTAAGTCTATCTTTCTATCTCCAACTCAGAGAAGTCTTGAAACCATGAATGACACTTGTTACATTTGGTATGAATCCTCTTGACCTGGAGAAGTTTGTAATTAGCTAACATAAGCCTTGACTCAAAGTCTGCTATAAGGGGAGGGGAGAAGGTGAAGGATAACATCTGGGCACTTGGTTAGGTCCACGATCATGAAAGCTAACCTACTGCTATCCATTCCAACTCCTAAGAATCCATAAGACAGAGTCGAACTGCTCACCAGGGCTTCCAAGGCCATACGCTTTATGGAAGTGGCCTACTTCATTTTGCACCTGCAGAGTGGTTGGCGAGTCCGACCCACTGACATGTCAGTTAGCAGCTCTAGGCTTAATCAACTGCCATCAGGGTACCTCTGGGGTAACTAGGTGGTAAGAAAAAAGCTGTCGAGCAGTGGAGCTCCAACAAGCATTACAAAAGTTTATCAAAACGGTTTCACTTTCATAGAACTTGATAAACAGATTTTTACTACTACTGAATGTGAACATTTTCCTCCAAGCGTAGCAATATTCGTGTGAGTTACCATAATTAATGTAAACTGAAGAGTCAAGCTCCATGCAGACAGCATTCATGACCACGAAGCTTTGGAAGGCGTTCTTACTGCCAGTACCACGGCGATGACGAGGTACGGACTTCCCACTCCAGCTCTGCTAATCCTATGTACATGGCAACACACGAAGCCAGAATCTAAACCCTCAAAGTTATATATTTAATTAGAAATTTCTCACTAATCTAGACATTCGCTTTTCAGAGCTTTAAAGGTAATCTCATTGGTACACTTCCTAAGAATTTATGAGCACCTATAACCAAGGCACCAGGAGCCCTGTTAGTGTAGTGGTTATGCCTTGGGCACTAACCACTAACTGCAAGATCAGCAGTTTGAAACCACCAGAAGCTCTTCAGGAGAAAAATGGGGCTTTCTACTCCTGTAAAGGGTTAGTCTCAAAAATTCACAGGAGTAGTTCTACTCGGTCCAATAGAGTCACTATGAGTCAGCATTGAGTTTGAGTTTTTCATAGCCAAGGCACTGTGGGGGTGCAAGATCTCAGGCATCTGACCAAGTCAAGGGAGATTCATGACAGACAAAATCCATGTTTCGAGGCCCAGCTCCATAAACAAGCTGTCTACCTGTGATCAAATACTGGCTACAGGGGAGTAGCCAGACTGGAAGTCCATTTGAGCTCAACAGGTTAAGAACAAAGCATTTTTGGACCAACTGCTTCTCTCCTAGAGAGTCTTATCAAACACGTTTTTCCAATCACCTTCTAGAATCTGGAAGATAATTTGTTTCAGCCAGACTGTATATTTCCAACACTGGAAGGTTTTTAGTGACAAAGGCCCCTCAATAATTCTGTAGTCAGGAAGAGCTCCCGGTGGCTCCAGTTCCATGATGAATGAGTACCCACTCTGGCACCCACACCATGAGTCACTGTGATAGTGTTCTTTTCCCAACATGGCTTCTCTGATGCTGAACTAGGTATGACGTCCGGGTGAAGCCTTTTCCACATGCATCACACTGATAGGGTTTCTCACCCGTGTGGATTTTCTGGTGTTCAGTCAGGCTACTGCTCCGACCGAAGCTCCTGTCACAGTCATTACATTTATATAATACGGGAGCTTCCACATCTCCCCACTGGCTTTCTAGTCTACCCTGACTCTGCCAGCTCTCTCTGTGTTCAAGATCCTGCACGCTTTTCTCCCCACTATGGATCCTCTGATGTCTCAGGAGGTGGGAATTCCGCCTAAAGGTTTTTCCGCACATGTTGCACTGGTAGGGCTTCTCCCCGGTGTGGATTTTATGATGTTCGAGGAGGCTGCAGCTCTGACTGAAGGTCTTCCCACAATCCTCACACTCATAGGGCTTCTCCCCCGTGTGGGTTCTCTGGTGCTTGATGAGGTTGGAACTGTGACTGAAGACCTTACCACATTCGTCACACTCATAGGGCTTTTCACCAGTGTGGACGCGCTGGTGAATGACAAGGGCAGAGCTCCCGATGAAGGTCTTCCCACAGTCTTCACACTCATAGGGCTTCTCCCCAGTGTGGATTCGCCTGTGCTTAGTCAGGCCTGAACTCTGGGCAAAACTCTTCCCACATTGGTGGCAGTAGTGCCGTCGAAGCCCAATGACATTCTTCTGGTGTCTGTGTAACCTGCCGTCCGGTTCTTCAGCTTCTGCACATGGAGAGATCTGGACAATGTCTTCACTCAGGTGGCGTGGAATCTCCCCAAGCTCTTGTGATGGGTGGTCCTTATCAGGAGGGAAGTCCCTGGTCTTAGTCCACATGCCACCACCTGAAAGGATACATGACTGGTGACTATCAAGGATGCCATGACAAAGGAGGCAAGCCCTGTGATTAGTCCCAGGAGGCAAGCCTTCCAGTGGTCTGCATAGCCTGGTATGAGGGCTCGCGTGTAGGAATGAGGATGGTCATGAAGGAGAAACAGGAGGGAGACATGAAAATAAGAATAGGATTCGATAAGAAAAGGACTGAGCTGGCAAGGCCAGAGTGAAGAGGGCAAGTGAAAGGTTTGCGGAAGCGTTCTATAAGAAACAGGGAAAGGGGGACGGAAATTGTTCATTGACACGGGGAAAGAGACGTCATCTCTGACCCAGCCAAACAGAACATGGCTTCCATGCTGGGAGTCCCTACTGTGTGCACTCTGAGCCGTGTGAGCTCAACAGGACACCTAATTCTGTCCTCCACACCCTCATCTCTACAGGTTGCTTCTGGCTCTCACACTCTATGGTCTCATAACCTATTTCCCGACGAAACCCCCTCGACTTCCCTCTGTCAGGCCCTGAGACGGAGGGAAAGGAAGTCAACATTTACTGAGCCCCTACTATGAGCTAGGCCTGTGCTTAATGTATCTTTTACAT
>NW_022111341.1:714311-715321 GCF_000313985.2 Echinops telfairi | reverse complement strand
AGGACCAGGATCCTGGAAAACTGGGAAGGGAAGAAACTGCGGATGAGATCTATCTGCCATTCAGCCACCCCACCTTCAATCTCAATTTAAAAGCTCGCCTAATAAATTCCTCGTAAATCAACTTATATAGGGTGCATTCCTTTCCAAAATGCCTGACCCCCAGGAGCTCCAACTTTGACAAGAGCACCAAGCAGGATCCCTGATGGGAATGGCGAAAGGAGGACAATGTAAAAACAAAATTTCAGAAAGCTTTCCATTTGAAAATCCTTTTCGTCTTTAGTCTTGGTTTTTTTTCTGTGACAGGATTTTCAGGTGGAGTTCTTTAGTAGCTTTTCGAGTGCTTTCTGCTTTGGTTTTGAAAATGAGGGCAACAAATGTATAGATGTGCTTTACACAATTGATCTATGTATTGTGATGAATTGTATGAGTCCCAATAAATTGATTTAAAAAAGAAAAAAAAAAAAAGAAGTACCAGGTTAGAGTAAAAAGTGAGGTCAAAAAGGTGGAGGAATAAGTCATATAGCTGTTTTACAGCTGTTTCACAAGCGTTAGGGAATCTTCATTTGTGAGTCTCAGCATAACGGGGCTCCAAAGCGTCAAACAGCCCCGGAGCTTCTAACACACAAAGGAAACCAAGGCACCTTAAAGGAAATGAGTGTCCATCGTCTTACCCAGGGAGGTGAGGCTGCCACAGTTCTCCTGCCTCTTGCCTCTGCTGAGATTCCCCTGAGACGCGTCTAGCTGTGCCCATCCATGAGAGAGGGTCAGGGCCACATCTTCCACTTTCAGCAACCTCTGAAACAAAAGGCAATCCTACCTAGTTTCTCTTGCCCAAGGTAACTCCCAAAGCTGGACACAACCGTGAGGGGCACATGCACAGAACGAACATCTCACATAAAGGACCTCTGCAAGCAAGGTCCCCTGTGTCTGAGTCGCTCTTTAGTCACACACACACACACACACACACACACACACAATGTAAACTGAAGAGTCAAGCTCCATGCAGACAG
>NW_022111341.1:712744-713758 GCF_000313985.2 Echinops telfairi | reverse complement strand
TGCATAGAGATAAGGACTGATGCAGGGTTGAGTAGCTGCATAGAGATAAGGACTGATGCAGGGTTGAGTAGCTGCATAGACATAAGGACTGATGCAGGGTTGAGTAGCTGCATAGACATAAGGACTGATGCAGGGTTGAGTAGCTGCATAGAGATAAGGACTGATGCAGGGTTGAGTAGCTGCATAGAGATAAGGACTGATGCAGGGTTGAGTAGCTGCATAGAGATAAGGACTGATGCAGGGTTTATAGGGGAAGAAGGGGTGGGGTGGGACATAGGGAGGGGAGCGGGGGCAGAAAACAATGTATGTGGGAGGGGGGAGTGAGCACTAGAACTGAGGGTGATTACACAATTCATTTTAAAAGTGATTTAACCATTGGGTGGGGGGCAGGGGGACATGTTCTGAAATTGACTGTGGTAATGATTGTACAAACCTTCTTGATATGATTGAACTATTCAATTGTGTGATATGTGGATTAAGTGCCTATAAAACTTTTAAACACGAAACAAAACAAAAATCAGCATTACACCGAGACCTTCAGTTTCCATGTGTGGGGGAACAACTGTGCTTATTGAAGAAGAAATTCCTACAGGTGAAACGGCCGGCCAAACAGTCTAAGGAAGGTCTGTCTGAGAAGCATAGACAGTTCCTCAGGTTAGCAGTGAAAGAAGAAAAACTTCTTTGGTGCACACTAAAGCGAAGGCAGACAATGATGAACAGCCTCCGCAGGACGGGTGAAAGACCTCAACTTCCATGCGGGTCCAAGAATGGTGTGTGGTTGGCATGGTGAGGGAGGGCCCTTCCTGGAAAGTCCAACAGCAGTAAAACACATTAGGGGACAGAGTGGGTTAGTTCTCCAGCTCACCTGGGACTCTGGGGTGAGCCTGGAAGCTGCCACTGTGTCTTCTCTGCAGCTTCCTACCTGGACAGGACCAGGATCCTGGAAAACTGGGAAGGGAAGAAACTGCGGATGAGATCTATCTGCCATTCAGCCACCCCACCTTCAATCTCAAT
>NW_022111341.1:710798-712461 GCF_000313985.2 Echinops telfairi | reverse complement strand
TTTTGAAAAATAAAGTCTCAATCAGACTAGGCTGGACTCAGAAAGGAATTGGCTCACATAGAACTTGTTCAGATTCAAGAGCGGAAAAAAGCAAAGCACTTCAGATTTTCCTATCGGAAGGGAATTTTCCAAGTTGGTTTAGGCTACAATCTCTGCTGAAAAAGAAAGAGCACAAGTCAGCAGGGTTTGCCAATTAGTCTATGTCTTGGGACACCTCCCAAATGCACAAAACACACAAGGAAAACCCTGATAGTTACCTACAGGGAGATTTTGATGTTGTTCTAATAATAGACCTAGAGTTTAGATTTATTTGTATTCTAATTTGCAATATTTGCCCTGGATTAATCCATTGCCCTGTGCAATGGATTAAGGGAAAGTGGCTCAAACCACCAATCACTGTCTACTCCAGTATAGATCTAGTCTCAGAAACCCTAAAGAACAGTTGTGTTCAGTCCTAGATGGTCCCTAAGAGTCAGAGTCAACTCGGTGGCCATGGAGGGGGGTTAATTTGCAATAGTACTATGATTCTACAATATTCTGGCTGGCTTTCCAGATTCTGCCTTATCTTCTGCAATAGCACTTGCCACTATCAAAAATTATATCATTAATCTTTTCCCCTACTAAATGTAAGCTCCCTCAGAGCAAGAATCTGTCTCTCTTCTAACAACATGATCGATGTCCAAGGCGAACAAAGCTGGTTACCACACAGGAAACCTCCATAAACACGCTAAATGAATGGTGACCACTGAGTTCTTAAAGGGAAATCAATTTTCACGAAACCCCGATTTTAGCAATATCTTACTTATTTTGTCCAGTGTGGTTAGTAAAGCTTCCCACCATTGTGTTCCAAATCTCCTTTTAAGTCTTAGTTCCAACATGAAGTTGATCTGTGATAGATAGATCTTTTAGGTGACCGGTAAGTGAAATTAGATGAAGCCTGGAGAATACATACTGCTCAGAAGAAAATCCTCACCTCTGCTTTGTAAGGGCCGGGATCCCAGAGGTTCATGCTTGGGCAGACACTTCATCGGTTGGAAGGGGCGTCTGTGTGACCCCCGAGCTCTCGTGAACAACGCTGTCTTACAACAGAGCAGTTCAGGGTTCCGAGCCATGACCTGGAAATCATTAATTTAAAACATTTTTAATTGTTTCAACAAATGTGTCCATCGTGCTTCCTATGTGCTTGCATTCTTTATTTTCCAGGAATTGTTTACAAGAGATCTACATACATTATTGCATGTAACACAGACAACAACCACGCTAGGAAGTAGTAATTATTATCATCGTCTTTTTCCTGAAAGGGGAAACTGAGATAAAGATTTTAAGAAGCTTAGCCAAGGTCAGGACCCCTGGTGGCGCAGTGGGCTGAGGTGTTGGGCTGCTATCTAAAAGGTTGGCAAGTCCCTGGGAGAAGGATGAGGCACTTTACCAGAATCTGCCCACCGCCCACCCCCGCCTTGGAAACACTGTGGAGCTCTCCTCCCTGGTCACTGGGAGTTGGAAATCACTCCATGTGGCGTCTTTTAGTTTTAGGTAAGCTTACACTGCTATGTGGCAATGCTAGAATGGCAGCACTCATAGAATCAGACTCCATGCATTAACCATCACTCTGTGCTCTCTCTCTTTATGCTTTTATGAAAACCCTTTTAAAAATAGCATTAAA
>NW_022111341.1:705196-710487 GCF_000313985.2 Echinops telfairi | reverse complement strand
AACCTTGGTTTCCCTTCTGGTCCTGGGTTAGAAGGCTTTCCTCTGGCCACTGAGCGCCTGAAGGAATGCTCACAAGAGGAAGCCTTTCTCCCCGAAGTCTATGGGCTCCTTCGTATGTGGTGCGTAACACGGAAAGGAAAATAAAAATTCATTGTACTCATCTCTACGTGAAACGTTTCATTTCCACCGATTATGGATACCAGTCACAAGTCATGGTGGAATGATTGTACCTATGACACAGTAAATATTTTAATATTTACTGTCTTAATTTCAGGGGGGGAGGATCGCAAATTTTGTATGTTGCTCTTTCACCACAATGGACTTTCTTTGTATTCCTTTATCTTTTTCTCCCTGCCTTTAAAACTACTATTCTCGGGGATGCACACAGGGATGCGACCTCACTGCTAAAGAGGTACACGGCACTGAGGATGGGGAACATCTGGGCCTAAACGGCATGCCCCCCTCACTCCGATCTTGAGACTTGAGGCGTGAAATAAAACCCAGCTCTCAGACCCTACACCAGCCTCTCTCTACCTGCGGCCTCGGCGGCTCATCCAACCGCCTCTCCAGATACTCCAGCAGGCCCACCGCCTCCTCCCCGCTCTCTGGCTGCTGCTCCCGCACCCAGCTCTGCAGCTCTGCGGGCAGGATGGTCAGGAACTGCTCCAGCACCAGCAGCTCCAGGATCTGCTCCTTGCTGCGCAGCTCGGGCCGCAGCCACTGCCGGCACAGCGCCCGGAGCCTGCTCAGCGCCTCTCGGGGCCCGGCGGCCTCGGGGTAGCGGAAGCCCCGGAAGCGCAGGCGGGAGCGATCGGGACCCGGCGCGGGGCGGCCGGGCAAACAGGCCTCCTCCTCGAAGGCCGACGGCTCCTCCTTCTCCACTTTCACTGCGAGGAGCCCCGTCTGCTCCTCGATGGACGGGGCGCCCAGGGCCACGCTCGCCCTCGATTCTCTTGCCATCGTGGACCTAGGCAGCCCCCGGGCCCCACCCTCGCTCGGAGCCTGTGTCCGGGCAGAGGATGCCCGAGAAGGGGAATCGCTGGGATCCTGGGAAGCGGCACGCGCGCCCCGGGCAGTCCAGGAGTGCCTACGATTCGTGCTTCAGCTGCAGCTCGTCCGGCCACCCGCACTCAAACTGGCACAGGCAAAGAGGGCCTGGGACGCGAGCCAAAGCCCCCCAGCCCCCAACCATGGAAGAGAAGTCGAGGCGGGGGTGGGGGTGGGGGACCGGAAGCTTTGGTGGGGTCCCATGCAACTTCCTGGAGCGTCTAGGAGGTTCCTCTCGTTGGTTTTGCCCAAGTTAACCCTTGAGCGAACACGTCCACCACCCCACCCAAAGGCTGGCAGCTGCAGACAGGAGAAAAGAGGGGTGACAGCTTCTGGGTCAGGAGTAGAGCGGGCTCGTCCAGTTCTGGGCACCTGCTGCTGAAGCGCTCACTTTTCCCTGAGCACTCCTTGCTCCAACAGTTAACGTACATTGACACTAGAGTGTAGTTGGGGAGTGGGCTTCCCAGAGAATGTGAGTTCTGGGTAGGAAAACCTGGAGTCGTCTCAGAAACATCCAAGGAACAGAAACGAGCAGTAGGTTCTTGCCTCTGTTTCTGTCACTCTCTGTCCTTTCCTTCTGGGAAGAAATTATGGAAAGTCCTCTGGTCTCCAACTGTTAGTCTCCCCTCCCGGTCATCCTTCGACACACTGCAGGCAGCACACCACACCCAAGGCCCCTGAGATTCTCTTGCAGCAGTAACCCACAAGGCTAACCCTGGCTTCTGCTTTCCATGGTCACCCCTCAGACAACCTATTCACTCTTCTTCCTGCCTTCAGGAAGTCCATCTTCCTGTTTGTCTCCTGTCTGCTTCTTCCCAGTTGGCCTTCTCAATCCAGCTCGGGGGTACAGACTGGTCCAGGCTGCCTGGGTTCGTAACCTAGGCTTTACTGCTTAGTTGGATGGCATCATCATTCATGATGGGGATGAAGCATATTGAAAGAACAATGGACTGCCAGAAGAGCAAACAAATCTATCCCAGAAGTACAGCCAGAATGCTCCATAGCAGCAAAGGTGGGGAGAGTTCCTCTCATGTACTTTGGACATGGTTTCAGGACAGACCAGTCCCTGGAAATGAGTATCTTGCTTGGTAAAGCGGGAGATCCTCAACAAGACGATTGACACTGGAGCTGCAGCAGTGAGCTTAAACATAACAATTATGAGGCTAGGGCAGGACTGAGCGATGTTCTGTGCTGTTGCACACGGGGTTGCCATGAGTCAGAACTGACTCCGCGACACCTGACAAGAGCAAAGGTCAGTGGTACAGAGCAGAGGCATGGTGAGGGTAAGGAAGCCTGCGCTTCCGGGGCTTCCGCTACCCCGAGGCCGCTGTCCCGAGAGGCGAGAGGCGCTGAGCAGGCTCCAGGACGCAGGAATTCATCAACTGGGAGGCAGGAGAAGGGTGTGATTCAATGGCTACGTTTGTCTGGCTTCCCCTTGGACTTGCCCCCAAGGAGAAATGCCCCCCACTAATCACCCTACACGACACCTCTGGAAATGGGTTTGATGTTTTGACCTGGATGACTTTGGTAAATACCTGAACCCATCTGTGCCCCACTTTCCCCATCTATAGATAAATGGGATAGTAATAGTGGGTAGGCTTATTGTACATTAATTTAATCATTCATGTCAAGTGTTTAGAAAATGCCTGGCCTGTGATAAGTAGGCACAGAAAAAAGGAAGCCTCAAAAGGGGTGGGAGGAGGATCTTGAGAGTCCTTTGAATTAGATGGGCTTCTAGGTTAAACTAGAATTGACTCGAACCTTAGTTGACTAGATTGAGATGGCAGTGGAATGGGAGGATGGCAAACAATGGGAGGGAAAACCTATAGACACTTTCCCGAGTGTTTATTTTTTGATGTCTTCAATAGCTCAAAAAACAAGGGAGAAAACTTAAAAAAAGAGAGAGGTCCCGTCAAAGCCAAACCCAACCCACTATCCTGACTGGTAGTGAGCATCTATAGGGTATCCCAGGAGCAGAAAGTCTGAACTTCCTCCTGTTGAGCAGCTGGTGGGTTTGAATGATAGACGTTGCAATTAGCAGCTGAACACTTAACCCACAGTGCCACTAGAGCTCCTTTTGGCCCTTTCAGTCATTACACATGAAAAGTGCAGGAATATATGTTCTGTTAAGTGACAGAAGCACTACTCATGACATTTTCGACAAAGTGAACATGAATCTAATTAAGACTCGAGATCCAAGTACCAGTGTAAAGATGAAACACAGGAGCAAATTAAATGAGCAGTACAACTTTAGTGCACATTAGAATCACTAAATACCTTTAAATCGATCTAGATACTTTCTCTGACACAATGATTAAATCAGAAATCGCAGGGATTGATATTTTTTAAATGTCAGATGTGATTCCAACATGTAGTTTTTTTTTAAGGAACCAATGAGTTACATGCTTTTAAAACAGAATGTGAGTCTGGACAGGGAAGAAGACCCTAGTTCTTCAATCGGGAAAGAGCATTTATAAAAAGAATAGATGAAAGGGGAACTATCCTACATGAAGAGGTTGACTAGACATAGCAACTAAGTACAGTGATAAAAACATCAGAAGAAGCAACCATAAAAGCCTATTTGGGACAACTGAAAACATTTGAACACAATTATATTATGGGTTTTTGGTAAATTTTGTTGCACGTGATCACGAAGCTATGATTATTTTAAATTTTAAAGTTGTTAGAAAATCGTATTGGTATTCTTGAACTTGTGGGTGAAGTGAAATACTACCTGGGATTTGTTTTAAAATACCAAGTAAGGAGGAGAGAAACAATGAAAATACTAAAAAGATGATAGTTGAAGTTGGTGAGAGGCATATGGAAGTTCATAATAATGGTCGCTCTACATTTATAGCTACTTGAAATGTTCCAAATTTCTAATTTCTAAGAGTGATTCTAAAACATATGGCATGAATTGAAAATGAAAAGCTTGCTCCAAACCAGGGTATTTCTTAAGGGTGATATCATGTAGACTCAGGTTAGTAGTATTAAGTTAAATGTTGGAGGGTGAGGGGCCCAGCCCCCACCGCTACTACTACCCACGGGTTCAGTAAGCACAATTATAAGGTTGAGATATATAAATATTATATTAAGGTAATTGAGAGCATGAGAGATACAATAATGCAGTTAGACATATTACATGATAGTATTGCTCACCTCAGCCCAGCTTGGTGGTCCACGTGGAGAGAGGGGGAAGGGAAGGAGGGCAAGGGAACAAGGGAGAGAGGACAGGAGAGGAGAGAAGGGGTAGAGAGGGGAGCCAGAGAGAAAGATCAGAGAGCTCTATATTGCTGACCCACGTCTATATACCTTTTGGGGGCATGCCAGCCCACTAATTACAGGTAGAGACATAGGTCACAGGAAGAGGTTATACTATAGGTTACACAGTAATGAGGGGGTGTTCTCTCGGTCTCCATATGAACCATTATCAGTAGGGTGAAACCTCCTCCTACAGGAGCCTGTCCATTGTCCCCAGAGGCAGGGAGCAGGCCCACCCCTGTGGTGGGATGAGACAGCAGTCTGGCAACTGATTGCCCTCAGGGGGTGAATGCCTACTCATCTGACCTCCCCCCATACAGGTTCACTGCAGAACTATTCACAATAGCAAATAGATGAAAATACCTTAAGTGTTCATCAATGGATAAATGAATAAACAATTTATGGTACATATACACACAATGAGATATTAAGCAACATTAAAAAGAATAATCCTGGAAACACCTTGTGATGGTTAGATTTCATGTCGACTTAGACCTAGGTGGAGGTAGGGGTAGAGTCCAATATGTCATTCAGCCAGTATCCTGGTGATATCTCCTTGGGGGGAGCCTTTTTAATAAAAGAGACAATGAGAATGTCTTTTTGTCTGCCCCTTACTCCTGGGTCTCTCTTTCTACCTCTCGGGACTACCTCATGTGGATGGCTGACCCTGGGAGCCATCCTGGGAGCTGCCATGTGACCTGCCATGTTCTCACTGACCTTGGATCCACAAGAGTCTGCACCCACCAGCCCATGGTCTCCTGTGTCCCACTTCACCTTTCTGGGTCACCAGCCTGCAGCTTTGTGAGTGTGAAAAGGATTTTGGCTAGTATTGGGCCCGTGGGCTTGAATTGGAATGAGCTGGATACCTTCTTGATCTAAAGTTGTTTCTTATACTTACAAGTATCATTGGTTTTGTTTCTCTAGACAACAATGCCTAACACATATCTCTTATTGTGGATGATCCCAGATGACATTATCGTGAG